>NC_134485.1:64135761-64215761 GCF_040206685.1 Ascaphus truei
TTATCCTTTTTCCGGCGCTCATCTTCTGCATCATCCAGCTCCAGAACCTCTCGAATTGCTTTAAATCAATGGATCGACTAGATCCAAATTAAATTCTGACTCTTCATCTAACACTTTATGATCAGATTCCACCAAAGACCATTTTGCAGGTAGTGGGAGAGCCTTATATACCGATAGCAGTGCAATCGGTGCCACTGCACTGAGATCCGTGGTTACAGAGGCCCAGTGCTCTGCAGAGGGTCTCTGCAGAAGTGTTTCCTGTCCTACGGCACTGAGAAAGGAGCTAATCCCAATTGGTAGCCACAGCTATGTGGGGAATAGGAAAATATATATTTTATAATCACAAAAAGTGTTTTTTTTTTTTTTTTTTTTTTTTTTAGAAATTCAAGAAATATTTTTACATCAGTAGTTCTGTGAAATAGGAGACATTCTACTGCAGTGGTTGGAACAGGATGTTAAATGAAAGACCAGCTTAAAAACAGTCTTGCTGATGTAGCATGTTAACCATGTCACTGCCAGATGGGTCAGCAGCGCTTAGTTCTGTGAAAGGGTTAATGTTTCTAAAGTTCTTCATTCTTTTTTTTGTGCTGCTGGTGTTGTTGATGTTTCTTAAGAGGGTATACATTGGCTTTGTAGATTTGGTGGGCAGAAGTGAACAAGGTCCCCTATTTAATATACTGTGAAGATGTCTTCCCCGTGCTGGAGAAGAGTTCAGCGTCTTTCAAATAGCGCTAGGGAAGTGGCTTCACAGCATGTTGAATAAGGGTCTGAGTCTCACTGTATACTGTTGGCACCAGCAACAAAAAAAAGCTGGTAGTGCTTTCCCATGTAAAGAAAAGCAGGCTTGGTGATCACAAGTACATAAGGATACTTAGGGGGTGATGCTTTAAAGTGCATTAGTGCCGATCGGGCTCTAGTGCACGGAAACCCCATTGACTTGAATTGGCGTTTCCAGTGTGTTAGTGTTTGATCGGCACTAACGCACTTTAGACTATAACCCTTTTAAGTATTGCTATACATATATTGCTGCAGGTCATACAGTTTCACAAATAACCTATACATGCTCTTCATCTCTATTCTTTATTCCAAAGCCAGTATAACCAGCCTCACACTGATGAGACCTAAAATATCGAAAAGCTGTCTGTGAGTAGGTTTGCTGGCTTTGCACTTCTTTAACCAGGCAGTACTGAAAAGCTGTGTACGGCAGGCATAAATTTGTAGGGGTCCATGTTAAATGGATCAGAAAAAGGTGACTGCGTGCTCATTTGCATGTAATTTCCCAGAATCCCTAGTTGCAATGGAAGCACTGTATGCCAAGGCCGTGATTATACCAAAAAACGCCGGCGGCGTCACATAGGGCGAAGCTGCGCGGCGAAAAAACAAATTGCAGACTGCTGAAGAGACTTTCAAATTTGTTTCTGGCAGGCGACGGCCGTATCACGTGAGCGGTTCAGCCAATGAGGGCGAACCGCTCATAGACGCCTCCTTGTCTCCTCTCCTGTCTCCTCCACACTGCCTGCTCTCCTTGATCAAGATGCCGTTCAGCAGCAGCATGAGGGTCACTGGATCGTGCAGGTGCTCAGCGGCATCTGATATAAATCGTAGCCTTGGACATAGTAAGCGCGCGACGTCACGCACGCTTACCTGTCCTGCGATTGTTGGCCTGTAGTGTAGGAGAGGGAGCACATGATGGGGCGTGGCGGTGATGTCACGTGAGTGGTTTGCCCTCATTGGCTGAACCGCACACATGACCAGCCGTCGCGCTGAAAAATCTAATTTGTCTGCCCAAGTTTCTGCAGCGCCATCTCCTACATGCACGCTCACTATAGCCGTGCGCATTGACTGTAGCTATTTTGTATTAGACGCGAGTGACGTCACTCCCGCCGCCTCCCCTACTATGGCCGCAGCCTAAGAGAGAGTGTATAGAATGTATAACCATGTTCACCTAATGTACCCATGTATATGTCTTTATAACTCTGTACCCTGGTACATACAGAGTACTTGAAAACGAGAGGTAACTGTCAATGTATTACTTCCTGGTAAAACATGTTATAAATAATAATGGGGAAAAGGAGGGTTGCAGACCTGTCTGAGACATGCGAATGTGCTCACAAGTGATGTCTTTATTCCCTAAAAAATGTCCTGTCCCCCCTTCTTGTTTTATTTATCTCTTTTTGTATGTATACTTCAACAAAGCCAGCAAGTGACCTTTGGAAGCCATACACTAATAAATCCATCTGGTGGAGTCTGGCTGATAATGAATTCCTGGCTTCTCCTAGTGCAGCAAGGAGGTTATCTGGCAGCTTGACCCTGCAGTGAAAGGCATTACTGTTAGACTAGGAGAGCCGATTCCAAATCTATTTAACTTGTGCTGTTTGGGTCTCCTGCTGACAGTGGAGGATGGTCTGTGGGGAGAGCTGGTGGGGTGGATATAACCCTGTCTAGCACCAGTTCACACAGGCTCATCTGGGTTTAATGAAATCTGGCAGATTAAGAGGGCATTTCAGTTTAACCCAGCACATTAGCTTTTGCAGTGTACTGAAGCGAGACCGGGATTCATGCTCCCTCATAGCCTATTCTGACGCAAGCTATTACTGGATGAATATTTGGGGACATAGACATTGCCTCAAGCAAATCTGATGGTACAAAGAGCACATCATGTTTTTGGTTTAAAGCAGTCACATGGATGTACAGGTTAGCATGTCTCATCAGACAATTGAATCATGCTCCTCTGTAAACCGATTGGGGGAGGGGTGTGTGATGAAATACAGTAACCCTTTCCATGCCAGATTGACATACAATGCATTACAACACCCCCCCCCCCTCACCCTCCAAGCGTGAATCAAGGTACTAAGCGAATATGGCTCACAATGGGAATGGAAATGACTAACTTGAAGGCTTGAAAAACAAGTTTGAGAGAGCATGGGAACCGTTTGTATTTTGTGGCCTAGACTATCCGGTCCCCGTCTCATGTCCCGCTCCTCCTTTCGGAACCCAATTTTAACATTAAATCTTTTCATTAAAGAATAAAATAATATATATAAATATATATATATATTTTTTAAAACAACAGTTAAGGAGTGCTTTGTCTCAATGTTTAATAAAATGTACTTTTGTTGTTGTTAATACTCTGCCTCAAACCCTGATCCCGCTTAGCACAATATCTGCAAGACAGTTCACTCGGATTTAGAATACCTTTGTTACTACTTAAAACAGCCGTGGGATAATATATGTTACGTTTATTAGCTTTTCAAATAGTCCACAAACCCCAACTTTCAAACAGCAGCAGCGAGTCTCACAGAGCCCACCCACCACACACGCGGTTTCTTATAATAGGAGCGTACTAACACCAGCTACGAATAAAGCAGACAGTAATTCCAAGATTGCAGTCATTTTGGGCTGCGTTTTGGAGCATTTTTCGTCACCGGTGCCCCTATACTAGAGGCCAACAGCTGAGTTTTCCACCAATATTTAACTAAAATGAAAAATTGCTGAGGATTTGCAAAATTACGTAGGATGCAACGGGGAAAAGTAAAATCTTTATCTGTAAAGAAAAATTATTTTGTAACCTGAGGCAGCGAGTGAACTAAGGCCGTGCATATAGTGCCCCCGACGGGCGACGCGGGCCAAACACAAATGCATTGCCGCCGCCGCGTGCGCTTATAGTAAGCGCGACGCCAAATTTGGAAGCTGGCAATACTTGATTTGTCAAGGGCTGTCGCCTCATGTGACAGCCCCTGAACCAATCAAATGCCAGAAAGCCTGCGACGCCGCCGCAAAGCGAAATATAACTTTCGCTAGCGGCAACGGGTGACGTCACCCATCCCGTCGCGGGCACTGTACGCGCGGCCTAAAGCGTTACCTTGTCTGCTTTAAACTTTGGTGAGTGGAGGTGTTACAACCACAATCTATAAGAGGTGCCTAAATTGGGATTATGCTTGGGCGGAAAGCGTTTTCAGACTGCAAACTATCATTTGGATGGCCTAAGTATCAATGGACATATGTTTACGATTAGAACATTAGGACAGATGAATCACTTGCATGGAAGCTGTCAGCATAGATAAATGTGTCGAAATTCGCTTGGTCTGTATATTTTCAAAAATTTTAAAGAATTCAAAACATCGAGCAAAATTGTCCAAATTTCTCCCAAAAACTATATTGGCTGTTTATTTACGGCACAAAACACTGTCAAGCTGGTTTCATTTTTATATATATATATTTTGCTGGACTTCAATCTGATAATATATCGGGCGAGTGGATTTAACATCGTGGCGAGCTCCTATTGGCCCAAGCAGCATACGTTTGGTACTAGGTGGCGAGTAGATTTTTTTGTGATTTGTCAACCACTGTGTGTATATATATATATATGCAAATACAACTGTATGCTCATCTGTATGTCTTAGGCAGGTCTGCAACCCCGCCTTTCACCATTATCACCCAGCATACAGCACTTCCACTGCAGCAAGGGATTCTGGGAAATTACTATATATATATATATATATATATATATATATATATATATATATATATATATTTTTTTTTTTTTTTTTTTAATATTAACATTTTATGAATACCATCAGCGGCTGTTATTCGGACATGGAAAAATGTGATATTTCGCTGCAAATCTGAATTTTAGCGAAAAATTCCCCCATCTCTAGATGGCAGCAGACAGACATCACTTGGCTTATCTAGCCTACTCGTTGTTTGCCTGCGAAATATTCAGGCCCATATTTACTAAGCAGCGCTATTCCACAAGACACCTTACAGCCTGATCCCTTGAATGGGCCAGATGGCTACTGGTGCCATTCTGGAGTAGCACTGCTTAGTAAATATGGGCCCCAGTGCTTGTACCTCCAGCACAGATACGGGATTGCACCCAGAACAAAAGTAAATAGAGTGTATACGGTGAACATGTGAGGGAACCCTTCTACTTATCCATAAACACATCTGATGGTTAACCTTCACTTGGCAAAATACACAGACGAGTGAACATCTTTTAATCTGTTTAACACCTACTTTAAAAGGTTGTTTCATCAAATACATGTATAATCTGTGCAAGTGAAAGAAACACAATGACAAATATCACAGAATACACCATGCTTAGGCCAGCGAAACGGTTTCATAATACCAGTATGCAGGATATAAAGCCATTGTAAGAGACTTTGGTTGTTTGTTTTAGATTATTATGTTTGCAAAATATAAAACCAGTGGATAATTTTGCGAGTCATGTTATCAGGATAAAAACCAGGAAGGGTAGAGACATTTTGTCTAGTAATACAAAATGGGGCCCATTAAGTGCAAAAGCACCTTCAGGCAAGCACCAATGCTGCATGAACAATACAATCAGTGCAGTCAGTGAGAGTTTAAAAATAGCCATTTGAGAAATGTCCCCAGAGCGCAGTGGTGACAGGGACTCTGCCATGCACCGGCCAGGGCTGGACTCTCAGCTCAGGCTGCTGCTCAGTGGACTGGCAATAATGCTGAAGTAGCAGTCAATGCTGTGTGTGGAATATCTGGCAGTAAATACCTACTAGAACATTTTCCTAGACCAAGCAGGACATAGAGAAGAGGTCAACGTTGGGAACTAAACAATATTAAGCTTCCTGGTGTCAGTACTGTTTAAGGTGCAATTAAAACCCCACACAATATGAGTGTAGGACAGTATAACATTACCAGAAGGATTGCTATTTCCCCAAATAAAAATACCACGTGTGGGTACAGTTACACATCTCTGACAGGTCTGCAACCCTGTCTTTCCCCATTACCGCCGAACATACAATGCTTCCACTGCAGACAGGGATTCTGGGTAATGACATGCAAATAAGCACACACAGCGAGTCACTCTTTATCGTCTTATCGTATTTAATCTGTTTGCCCAACAAATAGCTAAACTCCCACCTTCCATGTTTGACAAGGCAGCAATAAATCGCTTCTACATTGACAAGGTCCATGGAATATAGAAGCATCAAACCTCGACACCAGAAGTGGCCCAAGTCCAGTCCTCAAGGGTCACCAAGAAGTCAGGTTTTAAGGATACCCCTGCTTCAGCACAGGTGGCTGTCATAATGACTGAGCCATCTGTGCAGAAGCAGGGATATCCCTTAAAACCTGACCTGTTGGTGGTCCCTGAGGACTGGGGTTGGTCAACCCTGGTGCACACAGCCAGATGGAATGTGCTGCAGGACCAAATGACAGTGGATTTAAGTCACTATTTAAAGGCCCTCCATTGTGTCACACAATTCTCTATCACTTTCATTGTGGTTTCAGAATGTTCACATACAGTATGTAAAGAAGTGGGTGATCTTCTAATGGACTGTATGATATGGATCAATGGTTTTTAAACCTCTCCTCAGTGCCTTGCGCTAGACCACTTTTGTTGACCAACCAATATTGTAATCATATGAAAATTTGGTGCATTAATCTATATGCAAATGTATTGGTTATTATTCCTCAAACTGGTGGGACTGGTTTTTCTCAGGGCGAGGTTTGAGAACCACTAACTTGGATGTAAAACTTTTTTTATTAGGGAGGAAGAGAAAATGCACTTTAAAAACTCCTTCATAATCTTTCCTTTGATTTGAAAATGTCTTTCAGGCAAAGGTCAAACTGCATTTATTCCTGCCCTTCCACATCCTGTTCCTGCCCTTCCACATCCTGTTCCTGCCCTTCCACATCCTGTTCCTGCCCTTCCACATCCTGTTCCTGCCCTTCCACATCCTGTTCCTGCCCTTCCACATCCTGTTCCTGCCCTTCCACATCCTGTTCCTGCCCTTCCACATCCTATTCCTGCCCTTCCACATCCTGTTCCTGCCCTTCCACATCCTGTTCCTGCCCTTCCACATCCTGTTCCTGCCCTTCCACATCCTGTTCCTGCCCTTCCACATCCTATTCCTGCCCTTCCACATCCTGTTCCTGCCCTTCCACATCCTGTTCCTGCCCTTCCACATCCTATTCCTGCCCTTCCACATCCTGTTCCTGCCCTTCCACATCCTGTTCCTGCCCTTCCACATCCTGTTCCTGCCCTTCCACATCCTGTTCCTGCCCTTCCACATCCTATTCCTGCCCTTCCACATCCTATTCCTGCCCTTCCACATCCTGTTCCCGACTTCCTATTCCTGCCCTTCCACATCCTGTTCCCGACTTCCTATTCCTGCCCTTCCACATCCTGTTCCCAACTTCCTATTCCTGCCCTTCCACATCCTATTCCTGACTTCCTATTCCTTAAGATCTTATTGGCAGGGTCATTTGCCTTAAAATCTGCACTTTATAATAGCTTGTTTTATCTCTCATAATGTTCTGTACTGTATACCTTAAACAGCTACATATAAACTTTCCGCTACCCATCCACGGAATGGGACATTTTGCCGCGACCCAATCACCGCCGGCATTTAGCCGCAGACGGACCGTCGCAGCCGATGCTCCTCTGGAATCCCCGCCGCTGGATGCTTCTAAGGTAAAATTTTATTACTGTTTAGGGTAGGAGTTTAATTTAAGGGTTTTAGAGGTTAGGGTAGGGCAGGCCTGCACAACTTGTAAAGTGAGAAGGGCCGAACTGCTCCAAAGAAAACTGATTTGGGCCGCACAGGTAAAATCATCATCATCATATTTCTCCCAGCACCCCTCATCATCATCCTCATATCTTCTCTCCCCCCCCCCCCACAGATCATCATCATATCATCCCCCCACAACCCAGATATGAGGGTGATGATGAGGGGTGCTGGGGGAGATATGGAGGATGGTCATACCAGATAGGGCCATAGAGTGCTTTCCTGGGGATCAAGACAACTGTTCCATTGCCCCCACCCCCCAGTGTCAGCAGCCTTTGCGAGACTCCCCCTCTCTCACCCCCATCTCTCCCCCTCACATATAATACTCCCCCTCCACATCACACACAGGCAGACACTGACCCGCACTGCCACTCTGCCACATTGACACTGCCACAGCGCCACACTAACTCTGACACACTGACACTGCCACTAGCTCTGAGGAGCAGCTGCAGGGGGGGGTGTGTCCTACCTTTCACTGTGGAGCATGGCTGGGGGGAGGAGGGATGAAGCCATCTTGGTCCCTGGCAGCAGGCACCTCACTTCCTGCTCTCACAAACAGGCTCCGCTGTCACTAACCCCGCCCCCACCCTCTGCAGTCAGACCCCGCCCCCACCCTCTGCAGTCAGACCCCGCCCCCACCCTCTGCAGTCAGACCCCGCCCCCACCCTCTGCAGTCAGACCCCGCCCCCACCCTCTGCAGTCAGACCCCGCCCCCACCCTCTGCAGTCAGACCGGCCTCAGCTCTGTTCCTTCTCTCCTCTCTGCCTGCAGGGGATCGCATCAAACTGCTGCCGATCCTTCCCTAATAGGCAGATGCCACCCCTCCTTCCCTAATAGGGGGGGAAGGAGGGGTGGCATCACGATGCTAGCGCTCTTTCAATGTGTCGGCAGAGCGGGCTCAGGAGGGGGTGGGGAGCGTGTCAAAATGCTGGCGCTCCTTCCCTCCTGTGTCTGCAGAGCGGGCTGGGGGGGAGTAGGGGGGCATCGCGGACCGCACAGGGAGTCCAGGCGGGCCGCATGCGGCCCGCATGTTGCGCAGGCCTGGGGTAGGGGTTTTTAGCGTTAGGACTTCGAGTAGGGGTTTTAGGGTAGGGGTTTTTAGGGTAAGATGTTAGGTTAGGGGGTTTTAGGCACTTATCTTAGCGGCAATGTGGTCGGCTGCAGCAGGTTCCGGCAGTGGGGCGAGTTGCGGCAAAGCACCAGCGGTCATTTGGTCCAAATGTCCTAGACCCATCCATGCTTTTTTTGGTCCTGTGAAACATGTCCTATTCTCACCAGTTATCTCCATAGGTCAGGTTTTCAGGATATCCCAGCTTCAGCGCAGGTGGCTCAGAACCACAAGTGCTGAAGTTGGGATATCCTGAAAACCTGACCTGATGGGAGGGTCTTGAGGACTGGCATTGAGGACCCGTTATCCAGTATTTTATGTAGAACTTATGAGGGACGAGTTACTTTTTCCTTATTAGAGCCCTCCTGTACTATATCCTCACCTGTATTTTAAATAAACGTACAGGTTATCCGATAAAAAGCTCCGGACATGGTTTGCGCAATGGTTGAAGACTTACCGCTCTTATTCACTTGAACAGCAAAAGCTACTACACTTATCAATATACTGTACTGTACACCAATTATTTGTGTAAGCAATGTCACAAGATCGCAAAATAATGCCTAAGAAACAATTTCTAGTTTTGTGTACAAATATGTTTATTGATTCAAATTGCATTTGATAGATTTCAAATGGAAAATAAAAGCCTAGCTCTCAGTGTAACAGTCCGAATAGCATGGGTAATACTGCTATTAAGGGGCTTGTAACTAAAATCGAAACAAAAGTGCTGCAAGGATTTCAACCCTGCAGTGGTCAGGGATCAATTTATAGCAAAAATAAGAAAATACACAACTGTGGCCACTTTAATAACACAACAAAAGACAAAAAATGCCCAATATTATATCCAATGTGACGGCATACATGGTTAAATACTTCAAGGTTAGTATTCTCATGAGTAAGGCTTTGCCTATAGTGCCGCTGACGGCGACATGACGGGTGACGTCACCCGCAAAAGTTATGTTTCGCCGGTCGGCGGCATCGCAGGATTCCCGCAATTTGATTTGTTCAAGGGCCGTCACGTGACGCGATGGCCCTTGAAAAATCAAATTTTGCCGGCGTCGGGTTTTTGCGACGGTGACGTCGCTCGTCGCGTGCACTATAAGCGCACGCAGCGGCAGCAATGTATTTTTTTTCGGGCGACATCGCATCGCTGGCACTATAAGCGCGGCCTAAGGGTCATTTAGTTAAACCCTTTGGCCAAAGCGTTAAAAGCCTGCAGCCGCGTCACAGCATGACAAGTATGCCGGTCCTAACACTACCTGTAAAGATTCTCATTTACCTCTGCAGTGGAGGGAGAATGGTCTTAATAAACCTGTACTGTACAGGTACATGGCAAAACCTGTTACTTCAAATGTGGTGGGTTCTGGGGTTAGAACTTGCAGGGGCTGTCTGTTCAACCATTTTAATAATACCTGTAAAAAGCAAATAGTTCAAGATTTAGACATGAACACGAAAGACTTATTAGAAACAGGCCATTCTGTATAATTCTCATGTATCGTAATCGTATGAAATCTTAGTTACCTGTGGTCAATAAGCGTAACATTGGAAGAAGGGATTCCTAATGCAGCACAGCTTTGAATCAGCTCTTTCCTACGAATCTCCCCTTGATTGTAGTAATTTCCTAAGAATAATAAATATATTAACCCCACAGGTTTTTTATTTATTTATTATTATTCCTGACCTTCATGTAGATCAGGAGTGGCCAACTCCAGTCCTCGAGGGCCACCAACAGGTCAGGTTTTCAGGATATCCCTGCTTCAGCACAGGTGGCTCAAATGACTGAGCCACCTGTGCCAAAGCAGGGATATGCTGAAAACCTGACCTGTTGGTGGCCCTTGAGGACTGCAGTAGGCCACCCCTGCTGTAGATAATTGGTAGCGTGTTTTCATACAAACAAAGCATATAGCATCACAGTGAAAGATAAACTACACAGAACGATTCTCACCGACGTACACTCTTCACAATAAAGAATGCCTACAATTGTTATTTAGAAATGTTTACCAATGTTTCAGGTGTTCATTTTATCCATAAATATAATCCCAAAGTTTGTAGCTCAAGTTAGGAAAAGATTTCCAGTAATTCGTTTTCATAACTATTCTAGCTTTTAACACGCTTCTTGACCGCAAACAGACGTCAAACAGAGTCTACATATTAGGGGAATATTTTTAATCAGAAATACTCCTTATATAATATAAACAATAAACATAATGTGAAAAAAGTGATAGCAAAAATGACAATCCTTGGAAATAGTGCAGCTCTGCAAAAACAAGACTTTTCCCAGCGGATTCAGCACAAGACGCCGAACCTCTCCTCCGACCAACCCAGCGTTCTGTGCTGTAGCAGTGAGAGCGCTCCGCTCTGCCCCAGGGTGGTCTCCACGCTTGCTTTATTTCTGTCTGATCGCCCGTTTATTCTGGATATCTACTGAAGGTGCTAAGACTCATCTAAAGTTGGTTACTACAAACCCCACTGCCTTATTATCTCAAACACGTAAGATACCCAAACCCCCGCCTCACATTATTAGAAGGGATTTAAACAGTGTTACACTATTTTCTCTTCTGCTGTTTTTTATTCCATGTACGCTTGGAGACATTTTGCGCACCGGATCATGTTTCTCTCTAATTATATTTTAAGCAGCCAGTTATTGTAGTATAAAGCAGGGGTGCGCAAGATTTTTCTGGGTTGGGCGCAGTGGTTGCAAAGGCCCCGCGCTCTTCCTACCTTGACTTCGGTGACTCGTTGTCAAATGACCCTGCAGGGTCATGTGACGTATCGCCATGGCGACGCACATCACGTGACCCCGTGCGTTATTTGATGCTAAATCTTAGGAGGGGGCGCGAGCACAGGGGCTGCCAGGCAGGGGGGGGGCGCAGCAAGATTGCGCACCCCTGATAAAGCATTGATTTGTTTAAAACAGAATATTTTGAAGTAGAGGAAGATTTTAAGTAGGAAATATGCTGACTTTTCCGCAATGATAAAAGAGCAAAGTTGTTGGAGAACCCGGGAAGTAAAAAACAAAAAGGATCAACATTTTCAGCACCTTGTCTTTATTTATTTTCTAAGAACTCAAGTTATATTTATAAAGCAAAACCTTAATTTCCTAAGGAAATGATTGTATGTCCATAAGCAGATATTGTCTTAGGCTACGCTTCTAGTGCCGGTGATGTCAGGCTGCGTTCGCTGGAATAATCAAATAGAGATGACTTCCAGCGATCACGACCAAGCCGTCGCTCCGTGCTTACTATAAGCGCACACGACGGCAGCAATGCATTTGTTTTGACGCAACGTTGCGTCACTGTCACTATAAGCGCAGCCTAAGTGCTGCATACATACAAAAGCAAGTCACTACATAGAGCATGAAATGTTTTGCCGAGAGGTTGAAGTCGCATTTACAGCAGTAATCTACACTCAGCAACACCGTTTACTTGTTTCTGTTTTGTAGAAAATGTAAAGGTTTTTTTTTCTTCCAACGGGGCTTCATGATCTTGTTGTCTTAGGCTGCGCTTCAAAACAAATGCATTGCCGCCGTCGCGTGCGCTTATAGTAAGCGCGGCGCAACGGCTTGGTCGCGATCGCTGGAAGTCATCTCAATTTGATTTTTCCAGCGACCGCAGCCTGACATCACTGTCATTGACGCCACTATAAGCGTAGCCTGTTTAGTTGTCTGGCTAGAGATAGAATCTGTTTATTTCCAGAAGAGTGAAATGAAGACTGACATCTTGCATATGGACACTGGGCTCCACAAACAAATAAACCCAGACGCAATTAAGTACTCATTAAATCATTAAAAAAGGCACCAAACGCCTACACCTAATCCATTAAAACATATTCATGTCATTAATTGACTTTAGTCTCACGTGAGATTGCACCCTTATAGGAACCAAGTAGGAAGATCATATATTGTATAAACGTCTGTTTTTGCATATTGTACTCACTGCATTCATATGGTAAATGATGTTGTATTTTTAGTAGGCGCTTAGGAACATGGACCGCTTTATTTTATCTACCAGTACATGTCCGCATTATTTATGTATATTTTGTTATCTTTCCCAGGCAGTGTACTTTGCGCAGGATTGGTTTATAAATGATGAAAAAAAAATAGTGACCTAGGACTGTCCTGCGTCACACACACACACACACACACACACACACACACACACACACACACACACACACACACACACACACACACGATTAGGACCAAAACCTAATATTGTAATAAAATAACTGACTTTAAAGAATGCAATGACATGGAAGCATGTGGTGCTTATAAAGCTGCACTCTGCATGTTCAACTAAATATAACATTGTTTAGTTGTTAGCACTCTTGATTTCCTGAACCATGAAAAGTAGTTTGTGGCATACTGTCCATTTAAATTACTACCGTGCAATTTTGGAATGGCTGTATTGTGGACAAATTATAGCATTTTACTAAAGGAGTATGAGCTACATGGCTGAGAGCTTCCACTGTATTAACGCTGACAGCAAGACTTGATTTGCAGTGGGTCTCACATATTTACACTCTCATAGGCCCATTATCCAAACTACTGTGAAGTCGTCTTCCCTGTGCTGGAGAACAGCTCAGCTACAATCAAGTGAATGGAACTAAACTCTTCTGTATTAGGCTGAGGACCCGCTCCGGTTGGCGGCGTGTGCGTCACTCACCTGCCCATGATGTCCTCTCGATCCGGCCCCAGTCCCTCCACACTGCAAGCGGGGTGCCCCCTTGTATCACCCCCCCCACCCCTCTCCTGCCGGACCCACACCCCCCTCTCCTCCGGATCAACAACCGCCTCCACCCCTCTCCCCGGGCTCAATGGCCGTGCCCCTGACCCGTTTTGGCCACACCCCAGCGCCACAAAAAGTTCACTGCAGACCGCAGTGCAGTGACTTGCACGCGCCGCCGGCAAGCAAGACGGCCGTGCGGGCGCGTGCAGCAGGTCCTCAGCCTAAGGCCGCGCGTATAGTGCCCGGGACGGGTGACATCAGCCGTCGCTGCTAACAAGTTATATTTCTCTTTGCGGCGGCGTCGCGGGCTTTCTGGCATTTGATTGGTTATGGGGCTGTCACATGAGGCGACAGCCCTTGAAAAATCAAATATTGCCAGCTTCCAAATTTGGCAACGCTCCGTCGCATTGTCGACGTCGCGCTAAATATAAGCGCACCCGGCGGCGGCAATGTATTTCTTTTTGGGCAACGACGCGTCGCTGTCACTATACGCACGGCCTAACAGGGAAGAAAGCTTCACAGAATATTAAATAGTAGCCATAGACTTCAATACAACCTTACTCTTAAAAAATCATATTTCCTTTAACCCTTTGGAGTTCCCGAAATCGTAGCTACTAAGTAATTGGATCTGGCACCCCGAATGCCTCACGGCATAGTAGCTATGTGTAAAAAAAAAAAAAAAGAAGCTCATTCTCTTAGGGTAAATCGAGTCTGGGCAGAACACGATCCATCATCAGTGATGGAGCGATCACGTGCCCACTACGGAGAGCCGTCGCAAGTGCTGGAGGGGCTGCGGCACGCCGGCGCTCAAAGGGTTAAAAGCCACGTTTATTGGTCCAGAACCCCCTCCCCCCCCCCAAAAAAAACTCACTTTTTGGGGCAATGGACCTCAACATTTTTGTTCTTATATAAATCGCTGACAGTGTGTGCACTGCTAAACGTGGAATTTTGCCGGCCATGCCCCGCAAAGCTTACACTAATTTTGGTGCCTGGAGCACAGAGAGATAGCGACTTGCCCATGAAACTGAATGAACCAGGTTCACTCCCTTCAAAGGCTGTGACACTGCCACTGAGTCACGGCTTCGTCCACTATGAGCAAGTTGTCTTAGGCTTATTTTTATAGTTCTTGCTGCTGCGCGCGCGTGCGACTGGTGTTGCGTGTGCACGTGGCGTGCACGTTTAGTTTGTAGGTTGCAAGCGGTGACGCGCGCGGTTAGGGGGCGTGACTGACATCACAGCGTTAGGCCACACTCTGATTGGTTTGCGGCGCGGCAGCAGCGAGCAAAAATACAATTTTATTGTAATTTCCCTGGTCTGCCGCGGCACCGCTCACGCCCATGCTCGCCCCTAGTATAGAAACGTCTGGCTAACACAGCCAATTCTTTGACGTGCTCACACTATATTACACGCCTCATTAACCCCTTCTGCGCAGCTCATCACAGACATCCCAATACTGAACAGCTCTGATCATTGAGATTTGGGAGGGGAATGTGGAGGTCTCTCCATCGTCCGCACACACGTGTTGTGACCGGGGGGAAGATGGAGAGCCCGGGGGATGGATGGAGAGCCCGGGGAGGAGCAGCCTCCCCTGATGATGCCCGGCTCCCCCTGTCCGTACCTGTGGAGCAGCAGAGCACAGAGAGCGGGCGCTGCTCCCGGAGCAGGCCGATGATGGCCGGCGCAAAGAACATGCACTCATCATCCGGGTGTGCGATCAGCAGCAGGGCCCCGGCCCGCCCCGGGAGGAGCCCCCCGCACCGGCTGCGCAGGGAGGCTCTCCATAGGCTGCACAGGACCCACAGCAGTACGGCGCCCCCCAACAACACCGCCGCCTCCAGCATCCCGGAAGGGACCGCACGCACAAAGCTCCGGTGGGAAACAAGCAACAGCAGAACTCAAACTTCCGCTTCCCCGCATGTCCTGGGGGGGGGGCCTCTAACACTGCCCATCAGCTCAGGGCCTGCGCTTTATTCACACTGCCTGTGCTATGTAGTGTCTGATTTATCATTGTGTTCATTGTTCTGTTGAGAAGCAGTTATCTAAATGAAGGTTTTATGCTGCGCTTATAGTGCCGGGGACAGCAAAGCTATGTCAAAAATAAATGCATTGTCGGCGCTTATAGTGCAGGCGACGGCGCAACCAAGTGACAGCGCTACCAAAAATCTGGTAGTCACTGTTATTTGATTTTCTTCAGCGACGATCTCCCCGTGCGGCCAATCAGAGAGCTTCTCTGTCCCTCTGCCTTCCCCCTTTATGACATCACTGGCCTTGTAGCCAGCGACGTCTCCTAAACTTGAATTACAACTATTGCAATGGCGACGGGTGACGTAATCGGTCGCGTCGCCGGCACTATAAGCGCAGCCTAATCCACACTGCTTGTGCTATGTAGTGTCTGATTCATAACTGTGTTCATCGTTCTGTTGAGAAGAAGTGATCTAAATGAAGGTTTTAGCAACAAATGTCAGTGAGATTCTTCTGATTTGAACATCCTACTGTAATCAACTCTCTATTAAGATGTGCTTCAAAGTCCTAGTAGTCACATGCACGATGGAGAAAGCTGTCTCCTTGTAGGTTGTGACCAACATAACATACATACAGATATCATAATTTTGTGACACCGCTTAGCAGACAAACCTATGTTGGCCTGCTAACATGCCTCACCACCTAAAGGAAATCTGCATTTCTCCAGGACTAATAACGTCTACTAGAACTTTACTACTACGTCATAAATAGGGAGAGTTGGTCAGTTTGTGGAGGAAATGCAAGTGTATTGCATAGAGCTGATGTAACCTCAAAGGTTCCTTCTACACATTCAGAAGAAATGGGCAGATAAAAGGTATCACAACCTGCAACGAATTCCTAGTTATGAGGCAGACTCAAGGTTAGATGAAATTGGAGTGGTTCCACTCCCTGTCATTTCATTTAAATCTATGGGACAACTGATACTAAAATCAGCAAGACTGACTAAATCAGTGTGGCTCAGAGAATCAGTGGGAATTGAGGCCTGCGTTTGTATTTCAAGTGGTCCTCAAACCTGTTTTTTGTTTATGACAAACATTTTTTTTCCTGTCATTTTTCTATTACGGTGTCATTTGGTAGTTCACCTGCCCATAGACCAAGTCAGTAAACCTTGTGAGACTCTGTTAAAGCAGCAATCCCACTACATTGAATCCACCCCTCCCCCCCACACACAATTCAAACCGTGGGGTTGATAGGAACTAAACTGTGCTATTTGTTTTATCTCTGGGGACCTTCTGGCTTCTGACTACTTACAGGTTTGGATGCTAGATTTACTTCATCATTTACAGAAATCCAATAAGAAACAGCAACATCATCTGCCCCAATGATGTTGCAGCTTCTTATTGGCCCACGGGACCCGTAATATTTGACAGCCATCTTTATTATCCTAAGGGGCAGGTAAACACTGTCAAGTAAACAAATAAGTATCTTGAAAACGGGGGAGTGCAAAGAGTTTTAAATAGCACGTTTCAGCTCTGGAGGATCACATTTTTAATTCTGTAAAAAAAGGGCAATCAATAGTTTAAAAAAACCTATCAAAGGAAGGACAACTGATAGGATGAATTAATTTGCTTATACAGTAATCGCTTTTGGACAGGGATATCTTTAATACAAAATAAATTCTTACTGGATCAAGTGTATTACAAGGCTTTTTGCACTAATAGATTCTGACATACTGTGGACACCTGATCCAGTGTTTACAGTTCTTAGTTTCTTTGATTAATCCTCAGGGCACTTACAGAATTCAAATCAAATTTGCTGAGATGCACATCATCTTTCCATTCAGTGTCCACGGCAACAAGAGCATTTGTAGATATATTTGTAGTTTGTCACAATGTAAATTGTAGCACTTTTAAATGATATCACATTGTAGGATTTCCAATCTTGGCCATGGCCGAGGAATTGCATATTGGCTGTATTTGCAGCTGTGAATGACAACTTAAATCTTTGGGGCTTTATTTGCTTTTGTACCAAAAATATGTGAAAGTGAACAACATTTTAATAGTTGAATCCACTTGTTTACAATGAATCAAGTTTTTTTCCCAACAGAACATAGTACAGTAACTCTTTTTCCTCGACTGTTGCAGGGTAGAGTCCGTGACAGATTGCTTGATTGTTTTTACATCATATTGATGAATTGTTTATGTAATTATATGTTCATTATATCTTATATGTGTGTACCAACCAACAAATAAAATAAAGATGTTGTGGTATATGACTTTCCCTTTGCAAAATACATGATTTTTTAATTGAACAAACTTGAGTGCTAGTTACCTCATTTCTTCCCCTGTCTTTTTGAGTATTTTTATTGGACTATTTAAACAACCTTCACTGTGAGTTATGTAAAAGCGACTCACATCCTTTGCAAAGATTACTATTATAGCAGTGTGCAGCGCACTATATGGGCACAGCATTGCGCGAGAGATGTGTCAGTACCGAGTGCCCAACGCACACTGACCGGTGCTGCGCTACAAGCTCCGCCCCCTGCTCTACAAGCTCCGCCCCCTCAGCGCTCACTGAGCTGTATGCTGCTGTCCAAGCCCCGCCCCCTCTGCGCGCTGGGGTTTCACACGAGCCCCTCAGCGCTGCACAGGCAGGTCCTAGCAGGGTTGTACAACACATTGTGGGGACACGTTTCTAGTTCCGCCCCCTCTTTCCCGTTACACCCGGTGCGGTAAGCGACAATACACCAGGCCCGTGCTACGAGTGGGGGTTTGTTCCGGGCGCAGTGGCCCGCTCCGGTATTCGAGGTTGGACACTTGCTTTCTGTCTCCCTGCCAGGACCGTGCGCGGTTGGCGCTGGGCTGAGAGAGGGGGGAGGGGACTGCCCGAGGAAGCGGAGGTGAGAACCGAAGAGATCTCGCGAGCCGCCGAGCGCACACCCCCCGGGTGAGCCGAGACCTCCCGGGGACACACCGCGGCGAGAGCGAGTGACGCAAGGCCCCGGGCCGCTTGTGCTGCGGGGAGGAGGGGAGAGGGAGAGTGGACAAAATGGCGGACAGGCTGCGACTCCTGCCCGGCTGAGACACTCTAAGGGGACACGTAGGAAAACGGGGACCGGAGATACACCGGGGAACGCAGCCGGAGATACTGCGGGGACGACGACCGCAGAACGGAAACTACCGGAGGAGGCGGGGAAGCGGCGGTGAGTTAAGACAGGACGGGGTGCTACATGGGGCAGGAGACCCAGGCAGGGGGACAGGAGCAGCCAAGGGGGGGAACAGCAAAGGGGTGAGAAGAGACCCCCGGGAAGGTGCCCTCTGTGCCAAGGGAGAGGGGTGTGAGAGGAGGAGGAGGCTTCTGGTGGGAGGAGGTCTCTAACCGCAGGAGATCTGGGCTGACATCATTGTCCTGTGGTTTTTGGGGTGAGGTGACCCAGGGTCCCCCGCGTTGACGAGCTCTGCATCTTCCATTCATTTTACATGGGGATAAAGGTGTTTTTGTTTCTTATTAGGGAGAAAGTAGTGAAAATCATAGGTTTGTTAAAAGTCTACCTGATCACTGTGGACTGGGTGCTACTGTAGAGCTTACACCTTCTCTTCTGGTGTGACAGAGGAGTGACCTAGAAAGCTTGAATTAGGTAACCACGGTGCTGGATGATTGGGGGTACTGTTACATGAGCTGCTTAATAGGATAAACAATGGCCCCCCAATAAGTGTTTTGGTGCATCGTACTACTGGTTAACATCATGCCAAACTTGGCCAAGAAATAATGGTGTAATGAGTCGACAACCCCCCCTCCCCCCAAAAGTAATATCACATTTTTGTACTTCAGTTACAAGGTGTCAGGTCAGTTACTTGGCCAAGGTCACAGGTTTGGAGCGCCCTGTCACTTGGTTATCAAGTATATTTAAAAATCCCTTCCTACTTCAGTACAATTTTTAAGGCATTTGTAGAATTTCCTATCATGGGAGTTTATACAGTACACTTATAATACCTTGACATGTAAGTGTGTATGTGCGTTTGCTAAAACTAAGTATGTTGTTGGAATTGTACCAAGGCTTGAAGAGAGTAATAATGTTTTATACGGAAACATGTTCTTCATGTTAAATGTGTTGTTGTTTTGAAAGAATAAACTTTGGGAATAAGATGATGGAAACTATGATCTAGCACAATTTTTACTTCCCCATCAAGATATGTTAAGAGCATAGTTGTGTGACAAGTGCTGGGCTGCTGTCAACTCGGTTTCTCACACGACGGCACCCCAGCTCTTGTCACACAACTATGCCCTTTTAACATACCTTGATGGGGAAGTAAATTGTACCATATCATGGTTTCCACCATATTGTTCCTAATGTTCTTTCAAAACAGCAACACATTAACATACAGCATGTTACCCTAGACATGGTAAAGAGATGACACTATAGATGCAGAGCACCAATAGGTTATGTAATTGAGCTTGTGATGTAATGCATTGGGGACAAATAGTGCAACTTACACATGTAGCGAACGGTGGTGCACCTGTTAACACCTGTGTTATTTAACTGTAGTGCTATGGAAAACAATGGTTGAGGAGCACGCGGGTTAATTAACCCGTTGACTGGCGTTAATGGGGTAATAAGGTCTGCTACATTTGTATCTTTCTATATCTGAGGGGGTGGTTTGGGGGTAATTCTATGTTGTCAGAAGTGGGCATTCTGGACATTTTCAGTGGAAAATCCCTATTGACTTTATGAAATTAGCTTGTATGGGCACTTTGGATAATATACAATAAAGCCCTTAAGCACATTACCATATTCACACTTGTTTGCAGGTGAATAGATAGTTGTCGAGTTTATGGATGTTGAAAGGCTGGGTTGTTGATGTTCCATGTTGGAGACTGTTCTCACATTTAGTTGCATCAATATTTAAAAATCCTTTATGAAACCCGCAATCTGTTAGCCCTATATAGGTATCTCTTGCGTCGTTCTTACTCTTTCATTTGTGGTTGCAACTGCAACCTTGTATGGGACATATGTGCCACGATTAGTCCCCTTCATGCAGATGTTGTTGTTTTTTTCCCCCTCTCAAATAGGTTATTTGTGATGCAAATCTTGATGTGAACATCACACATCTTTATAGTCTCAAATAACCACAAGTACAATTGCTGAAGTTGTACAAGCAGAATCTCAGTGGAGGGGAATGGGAGAGCTGCGCCCACAGCAAGGACTAGACTGTGACAGACACACACAGACACACACAGACACACACAGACACACACACACGCTAAGGGGGACCCAAGATGACAAATCTGAAATCCACTAGTTTTCTATTTTGGAGAAATATTGATGCAATAATCTAGATTTTATTTTCTTTTGCCAGATTTTCAAAAATCTTGTTTTGCTGCTGTTCTCTAAAATAGCTTTTTAATTCCGCCTTGATTTTTATAACTTTGGCTCTACTGCCATGTTTTTATTTGTGTTCTGTACAAGCTTTATGGGCTGCGTTCACCAGGCTCCATTAGATCAAGGCCAATAACGTGAGTTTACCTTTAAAAAAAAAAAAATGAATGGCTGGTATTTTCCCAGAGTCCGTGCCTTATTCCCGAATGTAATGCTATGCAAAAACAATGACCGTAATTGAGCATTAGCATATTCGAAATTAGCATAGTCGTAACACCACATTAGTTCTGGATAAAGTTGCTTGAAATAACGTTGCGTTATTTGTCTTGCCATTATTGCCATTGAGTGAGACAACCAGTTTAGGAGAGGGCCCATTAACTTGTATACCTCATCGATCAATCTATGCTTCCCTGAGTGAACTGCCTGTGAAATATGCCACTTTTAATATATTTTACAAATATAAAGTGGCGTTTTCTCTCTCTCCCCTTTCCCTTCCTATTTCAGGGTCTGGATGGGAAGAAGTAAGGTACTTAAATAAGGTACTATTATTTTCTGGCGTTAACCGTAACGGTGCTTCGTGAGTATGGGATGAATATATCATTTCGGCTGTAATTAACTTATTTGTATGTCATTTGCAATAACGGCCTTCACAATAACGTTAATATTTACAAGAGTAAAATCTTAATCAGTCGCATTAAATAGGCTGACAGAGTTTAGTGAATCTAGCCCTATATACGTTCTTAGGCCGAGGTCATGCTAGAGGTGCATGACGTGGCGTGCGCCTGCCGCAGAGGCGGTTTGTGGCCTAGGGGGAGACGCAACGGGGAGGCATAGCAGAGGTATGCCCGTGACATCATGTGAGCTGTTTGCCTTCATTGACAGCGATTTGCCGTGCGCTCTATGGCCGGCCTCTTAGAGGCACGGACTTTTTTTGTAAAAAAAAAAAAAAAATTACGATAGTTTGTGTTTTAGTACTTGCCACTTTTGACATTTACTAAAAACTGTTTAATAGACCTGATGGGATTATTGCTTCATACATTTTTCAGCTCGGTATGAGCTCCTAACAAAATATCTTGCTATTTGTGGTTTTCGCGATTGAACTTTCAGGCCTGGATTTGTGATAGTAATAAACATAGTTACATACATAGATGTATGTATGTATGTATGTATGTCTTTATATAGCGCCATTAATGTACATCGCTCTTCACAGTAGTAATACACATGACAATCATATAAATAACAAGTAATACAAATAGCAGATCATGGGAATAAGTGCTTCAGACATAAATGTAACATTGTGGAAGAGGAGTCCCTGCTCCGAAGAGCTTAAATCTAATTGGTAGGAAGAACGTACAGACACAGTAGGAGGGCATTCTGGTGAGGGCGTCTGCAGGGGGCCAAGCTTGATGTATCGTGTATAGTATTAGCCACGGTGCTACTCATATTCTTCTTTAAGCAAGTGGGTCTTAAGGTGGGTCTTAAAGGTGGGTAGAGAGGGTGCTAGTCGGGTATTGAGGGGAAGGGCTTTCCAGAGGTGCGGGGCAGTCTGAGAGGTTTAAGGAGGGAGAGGGCTTTAGATACAAAGGGGGTAGAGAGATGACATCCTTGAGCAGAACGAAAGAGTCGGGATGGTGCATAGCGAGAAAATAGAGCTGAGATGTAACAAGGGGCAGAAAAGTGTACAGCTTTAAAAGTGAGGAAGAGAATTGAGTAGGTGAGGTTGAAAAAAGACATGCGTCCATCAAGTTCAACCTATGCTAAATTTAGACAACAGATACTTTATCCTATATCTATACTTATTGATCCAGAGAGAGGCAAACCAAAAACCCCAGTGTCATGTCATCATCCAGTGATATCTCATAAGGGGAAAAATAAATTCCTTCCTGACTCCAAGAATTGGCAATCCGATTACTCCCTGGATCAACATCCTTCTCACGTTTACTTATTTGGTATACCTTTCCTTTCTAAAAAGATGGCCAACCTTTTTTGAACAAATCTATTGTATCTGCCATCACAGATGGGTAATGAATTTCACATTTTAACTGCCCTTACTGTAAAGAACCCTTTCATTGTTGCTGGTGAAATCTCCTTTCCTCCAACCTAATGGTATGACCCCATGTCCTTTGTACTGCCCTTGGGCTGAATAGTTCTTTTGAAAGCTCCTTGTACTGTTCCTGAATATATTTGTATATAGTTATCATATCCCCTCTTAGACGCCTCTTTTCTAATGTAAATAAATCTAATTTAGCTAGCCTCTCATAAGTTAGATTGTCCATCCACTTTATTAATTTTATTGGCTCTTCTCTGCACACACTCTAGTTCCATAATATCTTTTCTAAGGACTGGTGCCCAAAATTGTACTCCATATTCAATGTGTGCTCTTACTAATGCTTTGTAAAGGGGCATAATTATGTTTACTTCCCTTCCATCCATTGCCTGTTTAATGCAAGACAAGAAGATCTTGTTTGCCTTTGCAGCTACTGCATGACTTTGGGCACTATTGCTAAGCCTGCAGTCTACAAGCACTCCTAGATCCTTCTCCATCAAGGATTCCCCCAATTTATCCCTATTTCATTTGTAAGTCGCCTGTTTATTCTTGCTTCCCAAATGAATAGCCTTACATTTATCTGTATTAAACCTCATCTGAATTTACCTGCCCAAGTTTCCAGTCTCTCCAAGTCCTTCTGGAGAGAAATTACATCCTGCTCTGATTCTACTACCTTACACAATTTAGTATCATCAGCAAAGATGGAGACTTTGCTCTCGATGCCAACCTCAAGGTCATTAATAAACAAGTTTAAAAACAGGGATCCCAGCACCGATCCCTGAGGTACTCCACTCACGACCTTAGCCCAACCTGAACAAGTTCCATTTATGACAACCCTCTGTTGTCTGTCCTACAACCAGTTTTCAATCCAGGTGCATATATTTTACTTTATTTTGTACACCAACCTCTTGTGTGAAACTGTATCAAAAGCCTTTGCAAAATCTAAGTAGACCACATCAACTGCATTACCCTGGTCTAAATACCTACTTACCGCCTCAAAGAAACAAATAAGGTTAGTTTGGTATGATCTATCCTTCATAAATCCATGCTGACTATTATTAATAATTTTGTTTTCCATTAGGTATTCCTGAATATTATCCCGTATTAAACCTTCAATTAGTTTCCCCACTATTGAAGTCAGGCTTACAGGTCTGTAATTCCCCGGTTGTGATCTAGCTCCCTTTTTAAATATAGCCACCACATCTGCTTTACGCCAATCTTGTGGTACTAAGCCTGTGGAAATGGAGTCCTTGAATATTAAATGTAATGGTTTTTGTTATTACTGAACTTAAATCCGTGAGAACTCTTGGATGTATGCCATCAGGGCCAGGGGCCTTATTTACTTTCACTTTTTTTTCAAGCCGCCTATGAACTTCTTCCTCAGTTAACCAATTGTTCATTAATATAGAGGTTGTGGCTTCCTCCTGCACACAATTGAAATTAATTCTTCCCTGTTAAACACAGAGGCAACGAATGTGTTTAATACCTCTGCTTTTTCCTTATCTCCAATAATTTGCCTGCCCAAAGGGTCCTATATTTTCTTTTCTCATTTTTTTGTTATTAATGTACTTAAAGAACTTTATTGGGTTGATCTTGCTTTCTATTGCAATCCTTTTTTTTTCATTTTCCATTTTTGCTAATTTGATTTCCCTTTTGCAATTTTTGTTACATTTCTTATAATTCTGATACGATGTCTCCATCCCTTCTGACTTGAATCTAAACACCTTTCCTCCCCTACCTGTTTATTTAGCCACATTGGTTTTGACTTATTTCTTCTATACTTATTACCCAAGTGTATACACTGATGAGCGTGGTTTTATAACAATGTTTTAAAGACTGCCCATTTATCTTCAAGATTTTTCTGTACAAAAACATCTTCCCAATGTATTGCTTGTAGATTAGTCCTCAGTTTATTAAAGTCTGCCTTTCTAAAGTTTAAGGTCTTTGTTGAACCCAAGTAATCTGTTTTTTTGATAATTTATTTCAAATGAGACCATGTTATGATTACTGTTACCCAAATGTTCCAAGACTTGAATATTTGCTATTGCTTCTACATTGTTTTATATTACCAAATTCAGTATTGCCCCTCTCCTGGTTGGTTCCTCAAAAATTTGGGTCATATAATTGTCTTTAAGCACCCCCCAAAAACCTGTTTTCCTTTTGTTGTAATGCTAATATCATTGCCCCAGTCAGTCTGGGTAATTAAAATCTCCCATTATGCAAACATTGCCTAGTTTTGATGCCTTCTCCATTTGCTAAAGTATTTTAACTACCTCAATCTCACAGATATTTGGTGGTTTATAGCATATCCCTACAAACATTTTCTTTATACTTTTACCTCCGCGGCTAATTTATATCCACAAGGTCTCTACATTTTCGATCATTCCCTTCATAAACATCTTCCCTTAGAATAGGTTTTAGATCCGGTATAAAATATAAGCATACTCCACCTCCTCTTCTATTTGCTTGATCCTTCCGAAAAAGTGAATAAACCTCTAAATGAACTGCCCAGTAATGAGTTTCATCCCACCATGTTTCAGTAATGCCTATGATATCAATACTGGTCCCTTGCAGCTCAAGCTCCCCCATTTTATCTGTCAGGCTTCTTGCGTTAGCAAGAATGCATTGAAGTTTTTTTTTCAGCCTGTACTATTTTATCTGCTCCTTCCTTTCTGCGCCAACTTGGTTAGTCTTTAGAAGTTTTCTAGTATTATCTGTATTTACTATGAGTGTCTCGGTGCTTGTCAAACTCGCACTTGCCCCCATTCTACCCCCATAACCCCTTGTTTCCTCTTCTCTTCTATTTAGTTTATCGGTAATGTTTTGAACTATGAAACTATCACTATTATGCTAGAAGATTATGTTGCGTTTAAAATAGTTGAGGGACAATGTATTGGTTAGAGCAGGAATGCGCAAAGCTTCTGAGCTGCGCCCCTCTGCCTGGCAGCCCAAGCGCTCGCGCCCCCCCTGTCCTAGGACGCGGCGTCAAGTGGCGCCGCGGGTCATGTGACGTCACGCCTCCCCCACCATTTAATTTAAATGCCTTGGGGAAGAGGGCAGGACCTCTGTAACCGCTGCACCATCCCCCCCATGAAAATCTTGCGCCCTCCAGTTGGTGCACCCCTGGGTTAGAGGGCACAGTCTGATTTAGTAAAATTTAGTATTTTCTATTGTCTTTGGCAGTTATATTTTCAGGCATACATTGGTAATAGTTTAGGTGCTTTCACTTTAAGCCAATTGCAGTATCCAGTATGTGGGACAACCCCTCTGAGTAAGATGCACAATACATTTGTAATTTGGGGATGCAATGCATACTAAATTCACAAAGATTCAAAGCAGGTTTTGGGCAGCTGAACACGTTTCAGTAGTGCTGGGGAAGAACCATGCTTACATTTTACATATGTGGTGACATTAGTCTAATGACACCTGTCTGCACCACTCAGCCTTACTATTGGTTTTACTAGCCTGACTATTTGCACAGATATGAATGTAAATGTCATGCTTTGTCCTTGACGAACACAAATCTCCCTCTCTTTCTCCCCACCAGCGCTGAGAGCAGCAGGCCACTGTCGAGTTGAGCACTCTGACTGCTGTGCTCACCTAACCACCAATTAGAACTTGCCTAAAAGGTGCAGTCCCTGGCAGAAAACCTTTTCTTAATGGAATCAGGCCTAAAGGAAATATTTGACTGTTTTTGTTTCTTTGTAAATTAAAGCGGCAATTCCGCCAACATTATAAAAAAACTAATTTTTTTACAAAATTGTCCCCACCTGGTCCTCTGGAGCTGAACGTCATTAGTTTAAGCTCCGCCTCCCCACACCATTTCCCAAGATACTTACAGGTGTAGTGTTCATCAAGAGCAGTTAAACAGCTGTCCAATAGGAAGCCACAAAGGCATCACACATTCCTAGGGAGCAGAAACACCGTTCAGTATCTCAGGAACCGGGGCTCAAAATAACCGTTCAGTTACAGAGGATTCCCAGTTCCAATGTTAAAGATGCAATAATAATAATAATTGAAAAAAAAATGACAAAAAAATCAGATGCTTTTGCCGCTTTATGCATGACATTTTTTTTTTTTTTTTAATGGGGAGTGTTTGTTGAGCCTGCCCGCCATTATTTATTTATTTTTACCTTACTCTCTTTAATCATATCTCTTAATAAAGATCCAAGCACGGGGTATGGTGGTTGTTGCATGTGCAAATTATTAATTAGATGTCAGATTTTGATTTAAAAATAGGCACCAAACCTTGATTTAATCCGTTCAGTGTTACTGCCATTAGTACAGTTTGGTTTTGAGGCCTCACTGTGGTAGTTTAGTCAGAGTAGGAGTTGGGTTGCTTTGACGGTGCATCCTGCAGTATAAATAATCTTGGTGTTGCAGAAGTTTCAACAATTCAGTAGATTTTCTAAGATTTTAGTGGTTGTTTCATATGTTAAAACGTGTATTGCATTTAACATTTTTATTTTTTTTGCAAACCTTTGTCTTTAAATCCAATTGAGAAAAGCACAATAACAATACTGCAACTTGTGTTATGCGCTCATACCTAGCGGAATAATGCACGAGGCAATAATTCCACAGTTGAAGTTATGTCAGAATTGTAAAGTAGCGTTTGCGACATGTCAAAGGCAACAATTTCTAGCAGATCCCACAAAGCGGTTTACATCAATATTTCTCAAATTAAAACATGCTTTCAAATTTAAGCATTTCACATGTATGGAAAAGGGAAATTAAATCCAAATTTATCAAATTATGGTGATTTGGACTACATGTTTCACCACATAATTTAGAGTTGTTGAGTAGGAAGCTCATCTGTTTTTAAATAACGTTTTCCTTACCTTCTCAGTCTTATTTCCAAGTGACTGGTTTATATTAAAAAATTAATAATAATAATAATAATGGAAAGCTTGAGTTAAAATCCATATTTTGATTTTTAAGTTACTGTCAGCCCCAATAACTTTAAATTCTACAATTTCATGCCCACTGTTGCAGATGTACTTTCTTGTATATGTTCATTTTATTAACAAACAAGAACTTTGAGAGAATCAACAGAGGGAAGGACCTCGAGAGCACCTGTCAGTGTAGACTGGGATTCTTCCAATGAGCTAGATTGGGTGAAATAATAGCAACATTTTTGCCAGAGCTTCCATGTTTGATTTCGCTTAGTTGGTAGAAATCAATCTGCAATACAGACACAGAAATTGAGGTTGTGCTGTGATTGATCACACAGATGAGGCTTTAGCTGGTGCTCTGCTAGTGATGTTTCTTTTGATTCTTACAAGCTGGATCGTGAAATGGAATATAGTATTGCATTTCAATTTCTGATAAGACAACACTCAATGCTCCTTTAAACTGGAACTCCCACCCCTTCCTGGCAAAGTGTGTGTATTCTGGCACTTAGGAAAAAATTAATAACTGTACCGATATATTTTCAACTGGAAAGCTACTGTAGTTTAAGTACTTTCGGTGTCTTTCTAGCCTCCAAAAAGCATCAATCCCCTTTTTTCGTGTGATGGTCCCAAAGATTTAGCGACCATAAGGTATCCCATAGGTCACCTTTACTGAATTATTCACCAGCGGTCTAAAACATTTGGTCGCAACCATTTTGCCATTTGGCTGTCTGCGGCAAAGTGGCGGTGACGATTTGGTCACGGTAAAACTGCTGCGTCCCAATGTCCCATTCTGTACCCTAGTTGTTGCCTGGCACAGCATAAATAAATCATGGGGGGGGGGGGGAGCCTTCATGGTTATGTATTTTTGGTCTAGGTGACCCTTGTTTAATTGGTATATCTTGCATGTTATAACGTGAAAATAGAATTTTTTTAAAAGTCTTATCTTCATATTACGGGCATTTTAAAGTCTTTTATAGTGGCCTGACCTACTCAGACCTCTGTAAATAGCCATTAAGAAATAAAGGATGAGGGGGAATATAGTAAATTGAATAATACGTCCAATGGGTATGTTAAACAGCAATGAGAAAAACATACAAGGCAGCTTGTGGGGCTCGCATTTCACTTAAAAGATCAGTTTAGCTCACTAAAGGTCAATCATGATTCCCAAATTCTCAAAAATGTAATGTGTGTCTTCTAACAAGCGTGTGAGTTTTTCCATAATCACTATATTGCTTATTTTGTTTTTGAGTGCATTAACAGGCGACGGACGGGTGTTTGTTTCCAGTGACTTGCAATCACAGCTTTAGCTGCCGAGAATATACCTGGTCAGAGCATCTAGGTTTCCATCTATATATTCTTAATGGGTCTGTTATTGAGTACTGACCCCATGTTCCAGGGAGGGCTTAGATCTGAGTTATTAACTTTTTTTTACGTTTTTCTTCACAAACAGTGATTTCTGGGCACGACCACCCAATGTTTGAATGTGCCATAATGCCAACATAAAGGGGAGGTTGTTGGGAAGAAGGAATGATGACAGGTTGGTGTGGAATACCACCTATGTAAGACTTTATGATTGCGGACCATCTGGAAGACTTTGCCACCCTCTCAAATATGTCTCCCTATTCCTCGCCATCAAAATCTTGCCCCATGTCGCTTTTCCCAACTGAGAATATTTTTGTTTGTCTTCTCATTATTTTGTGCGATTAATATTTGGTGTAGCAGGGTTATCGTCCCCTTATGTAGTTGTTGGCGACCTCTAAAGTTCTTTCATTGCCTGAAGCGATCTTCCAAAGTGTTGCACCTGTAGGTATTTGGTAAAACAACTTTTGTGGGGGATTTTCTGTTCAGTTTGAATCTAACCCTCCTTTCAAGAAATCTTTAGTTTTAGTTAAGCCTGTTTCTCTCCAAATAGTATGAGTGATGGTAGGGAGGAGATGTGTTTTTGTTTGCAAACAAGTTCCCAGATCTTTTTAAGGAGTGATCAATGTCTGAATGAGAAACTGCAGGGTTGTCCTCTCTCTTAACCGAAGGAGGGTCGACATATCTTCCATCTGAGCCACTGCCCTCTCTATTTCCACCCAAAGCTTGGTACCATCCGGAAGAGACCAATAAATCAGTGGGCTTAACATGGCGGCTTCATAATGGAGTACTGGGTCATGCGGACCCATTCCCCCCAGAAATCATAGTACTTCGTTCTAGACTTTCGTCCCCAGTATATAAAATGTTTGCCTTTTCCAAATCCCTTATATGAGAGATCCGGACGGAGACAGGGAGAACCTGAAAGAGATGATAGAATATGGGGCAGCAGGTTCATTGTTACTGAAGTTATCCTGCCTGACCGGGGTATATGGTGGGAATGAAAAACTTTTAGATATTTTGTTTTGTTTTTCATAATCGTCGTGTAATTTGAGTCATAACTCTTTCTTTGTATGTTTTAGTTATTAACACTCCTAGATATTTTAGTTAATCAGACTTCCTTCCAGCTAATTGGGAACCTATGTTTTACCTAATGAGTTTTTTCCGCAGGAATATGTAAATTCATAGCTTCAGATATCATATGATAAATTGAAACTTCAAGGTTAATCAAATTCGTCTAAAGATTCAAAAAGCCCCTGTAGAGAGATCTGTGGAACAGTGAGCGAGAGTAGGACATTGTCTGTAAATAAATACATTTTGTATGTCCTGTCTCCTATAGTAATCCCCGATATTTGGGCATATTTTGAATGCCAGTACTTCAATACAGAGCGCGAACATAAGGGGAGACATAGGACAGCCCTGGCATGATCCATTTGTGATTGTAAATGGTTTTGATGTATATCCAGATGTACCGTAACAGTGGGTCTGGAATAAAGAGCCTGTAATTCCCATTTATATTTCCTCAAACATTAAAGGCCATGCAACTCTATCAAAGGCCTTTTCTGCATCAAGGCTTAAAATCGCAGTAGGCCCCTCTGATTCATTACCGTTATGTATGATTTTAATCATCTTTCGTATGTTATCAGATGCGTGATGCTCTGGAGCAAAACCAACGTGCTCAGGGTGGACCAGTTTACCTGCCATCTTGTTAAGTCGAGTTGCAAGCATTTTATCAAAAATATTAATATCATTGTTAATCACAGATGTGAGTCTCTATCTTGGACATAGTGACGGGTCTTTTCCTTCTTTCAGTATTTATTATTATTGAGGCTTCAAGTGTTTCCTTCGGCAAGCTCGAGTCCTCAATTTTTATTAAGGGGACCACGGTGACCGCATATGTCTCAAGTACAAGTTAAAGCCCCCCACCCCTCCCCCAAACATCTGGGCCCAGAGCTTTTGAATTCGTAAGGTATTTGATCACTTGGCTCTTGTGTGACCTAGAAGCTTGGTGGATCTAGTGAGGGAAGTTTACATTGATCTAAATCTATTCTACCTTCTAGAGCTGGAGCCACCTTTTCTGGTTTTCTGGGCTAAGTTTGTAGCGATTTACTATAATACTTCAGAAATTCCCTATTTATGTACATATGTATTATATGTGAGTGCGTCCTTTTAAAGCATGTATGTTCAAATTAGTCATTTTATTTCACAGTTTCGAGGCTACGAGCCTATCCTCTTTGTTCCCTTTTTCAGGAGATTTTGTTGGTTCTACTCCTAGCCTTCTCTGTGTCTTCTATTAGGACATTTTTAAGTTCAATCCCAGTTTTATCAATATTGGCTCTTATGGAGAGGACTTGTGACTTGGATTCTTCAAGTTTTGCCAATTTATCATTTTAGATTTCTGATTTTTAACCCTTCCAAATTCTTCCTATGTGAATCTATGCTTAAATGAAGAAAGATTCCTGCCAACGTGGGAAGGATAATGGCGGTGCACTGCGTATCAAATGATGAATGGTGCGTTCTAAATAGAGGCAGTGCGACGGATGTTGAATCACGGTATCAAAAGAAGTTTATTGAACGTATAGCAGCATAACAGGAATCTTGAAGGGAACCTCTGACGCTTTTCGTGCAATCCGTGCACTTTGTCAAAGAGTAGTGTTCCCTTCAAGGTGCCGATTCTTTAAGGGAGCTGCTACCGGAAGTACCACCTCCCAGAGCCGCAATAGGTCCTTTCCGGAGCCTATGATGGAATATGCAGCCTGAGTGACGTCGCAACCGGCCACAGTTAACCAATAAGAGAAGGCACCAATACAATAGAAAGAGTAGTTTTACTCCAATAAATGAGAAAAAAGAATATATAATAAAAACATAATAAGGGTAATGATTGTTGAAACCTAAATGATCCATTGCAAAGATGTCACCAGGGATTTTAGAACTTAAGCGACTGTTGATCACATAGCCAAAATTCAACAAAACAAACCATTTAAAAAACTTATTGAAGTAAGAAAAATAATAAAAATAATTATTGTTTTTCTTCATTAAGTTTTAGGTTTCAACAATCATTACCCTTATTATGTTTTTATTATATATTCTTTTTTTTCTCATTTATTGGAGTAAAACTACTCTTTCTATTGTATTGGTGCCTTCTCTTATTGGTTAACTGTGGCTGGTCGCGCCGTCACTCGGGCTGCATATTCCATCATAGGCTCCCAACCCTATGGGAAAGGACCTATTGCGGCTCTGGGAGGCGGTACTTCCGGTAGCAGCTCCCTTAAAGAATCGCCACCTTGAAGGGAACACTACTCTTTGACAGTGCACGGATTGCACGAAAAGCGTCAGAGGTTCCCTTCAAGATTCCTGTTATGCTGCTATACGTTCAATAAACTTTTGATACCGTGATCCATCATTCATCGCACTTCCTCTATTTGGAACGCACCATTCATCGTTTGATACGCAGTGCACCGCCATTATCCTTCCCACGTTGGGTGGAATCTTTCTTCAATTCCGCATTGGGCTGAGAGCACGAGGTTTCCAGGACTCCACAAACGAAGGTCGTGAGTACCCTTATTTGATTAAGTACTGAATTATCAGAGGTCTAGATTTACGGGCAAGGTTTCCCTTACTTTAATGGGTTTCCTTACATCCAAAGATATCTCTATACCATTCATACACCCCAAACTGTGAGCCTCAATGACCACTTTCTGCTTATACTCACATTCATTGCCTGGTTATATCAACATATGTGAACTTTGAATTGAGACAACTACTATTGAGATGAAGTTTTCTGGTATCATCTTGAGCACTGGATTAGGAGATTAGTCTCCTTTTTTTCCTGAATCTATGCTTAGAATCTTACCCATTATGGTAGCATTATATGTGGCCAGTGAACCCTGATTATTATCATCATTCAAACTAAAGTATTGTTAATGGCATCTCTTATGGAATAACTGACCTCGAGGTTCCCTAACAAGAGATAATTGATGCGCCACCGACCAGTTATGACTGACTCATCGCCTTTCAGCAACAGTCACCGGCGCATGGTCTGACCAATAAATGTTGTCTGTCAGCTTTCCTAGTGTTACGAGCTAATTCAGATGAGAAGTATATAATCAATACGTATATATTGATTGAGTGGCAGAACAGAAAGTATATTATCTTGTTGGGGTGTTTGCTAACCTCATGAGTCTGAGAGCATGTCTACCAAGGCCCGCCTTAGTGTTTTTCAATTTTTTGTAGCTGTGGTCAAGCGTTCACTGTTCAGTGAGGTAGTTCTATTTCTTGCATGGGAATGGTATTTAGATTGCCTCCTAGAATGAGAGACTTTTTTATGCTACATTATAATGGGAAAAGCCTAATTGAAAAGGCGTGACTGTCATTTGGGGCATATACATTCGCTTATGTGATCTCTTCTGAACCTAACTTGCCCACTATGATAAGCATTCTGACTCCTGTCATGTGCTTTAAATTGAAAGGTAAGGTTTAACTAATAGGGACAGCAACTCATGCTCTCGTTACGTGTGGGAATGGAATACTTGGGGGAATGACTTATCCTTGAATCTCCCTTGGTCTTCCCTGTTTTAGATATCTCTTGTAGCATGTAAATGTCACCCTTTCTGGCCTTAAAGTCCCAGAACGCTAATCTTCCCTTCATAGGTGAATTTAGACCCTTGACATGCAGAGATACGATGGTCAAATTAGCATCCCCAAACATTTGTTTGAATAAAATAACTTGTAAACAGGTTTCCCTTGTTGCATTTCAAGGTTTAAACATGTTTTGTGATATAGCCATTTGCTGAGGTTAAAATGGGAAGAGATGAGGGGAAGTAAAAACCAAAGAGGGAATTAACTAATGTATGATCTGTAAACATGGATCTCCGATTCTGCCTTTGGGGGAGGAGTGGGTATTTTTGCAGAGTCTACGGTGTAGTTTGGGCCTATAAAGGGTACAACCAGATTAATACTGTAGTTTGGTTAACACAAGGTACCCTTTGTAATTGTAGGGCTCCTATGAACCTTGGTGAAACTAGTAAACTATTAAACCTTCATAAACGAATAACACATTTAAACTCAGCCAGCCAGCTGATGGAGAGGTTTTGCAGTCTACCTGTTCTCAGCAGTTCCCGTATTGAGAGATTGTTCGCACTGCCTCATAAGGCCAAAGTGATTAGTCAATTATGGGCAGTTCGGAGTCCGGCCTCGCTGGGTAAAGAGAAACCTTTATCTGAGGGACAAGGGTTTTTTTGGAGCCTCCAACCCAATGAAAGCGAGGCAATCTGGGCCATCTTTCCGCATCCTCATGGTAGCTTGTTTTGTTATGCGTGGGCCGGAGGTGGAGCTGGAAGCCCCACCGGTATTTGACTCCTTGCTTAAGAAACGTAATGTCTTTGAGCTCTGTACATTTTAGTAGGGCTTACCAGAGCAATGTCAGTGAAAAGTTGTAGTTCAGTGCTCTCAAACATAATTGTACTTGGGTTTCTGGTTTTGCTCAGGATATGCTCCTTTCCCAAGAGGTAGTGCAGCCGTGCTATCATGTCTCTGTGCTGGCTCTCTTCACATTACTGCGGCTCAGAGTGAGCTGGGCTCTATCTAATTCAAAGTGACCATGGAAGTTTCTAGTAATTTCCTGATCATTTCAGGGGTGACTGTCTCAGGAACATTCCTTGCCCCCAAATGAATCCTCCTGGATTTATTTTCGTCCCTCTTCTTGCAAGCCTGGCAGAATAAATCTGGTCTTTTACTAGTTTGATACTATAATCTGTATTCACCTGCTTTTCTATGGCACCCGTGCCATTGGCAATGTTTTTTATTTTATTTTTTTAACTGAGAAAATGAGACCCCTGCCTAAGATTTCCTTTACTTTTATGGCATTCTAGTGTTTGTCGTCAATTTGAGGCGTGAAATCTTTACTTTTTGTGCGTGTGCGCTACATTGATTACACTTCCATCTCGGTACTTGCCACTCAAGCGCCCCCCTCTGGTTTTCTTTTTAAAGTGCGTGGTTGTGTGGCACTTTGAATATGCTCTATGAATTATCTATTGATGTAAGTTATGTTGTATGTTGGACCTTTTGCAATAGTATCTGCTGTTTCTGTCTTGTATTAAAATATTCATACCTCATAGACAGCAGTGACACTGGTGATATAGTGCAGGGGTGCGCAAAGTTTCCCTCCTGCGTCCCCGGCCTGCTCTCCTCCCGTGCTCGGCTCCGGCGTCACATGACGCAGGGGGGTCATGTAATGTCACGTTGCCATGGCAACACAACGTCACGTGACCCAATGATGCCGGGTTACCATGGCGGCACGTCGCCGAAGATTAGGTAGAAGTTGCAGAGGCCTCGTGCGGTCCCCCAGCATTTTAATTTAAATGTCTTGGGGAAGAGCGCAAGACCTCTGTAACCGCCGCGCACCCCTGATATCGAGTTTGGGAGATAGCCACGTATACATCTTCCATCTGTTTGACAATTGTCAACTGGCATTTTTCAATCTAACAGTGTTAGCTGCTGGATGTCACAGTTCATGCCAGTGACATCCTGTGTCCATGACCTGGCTTTTGTCCATATTGCTACCGGGTGCCTTGTGGCAAAGGGAACCATGTAGACATTCAGCGTCTGGCACAGGAATTCTATCCAGACATAATTCATAGATCTATGGGGCAGCAATGAATTCCTGGGCTCCCTGGCAGCAAAGGTGGTGTGTATGTCACTCATGCAGGGACAGCTATTGAGGTTGCACCTCCCTCTCCCTCTGTGATAGGCTGAGCGGCCTGTCGCTCACCCAGGGATAGCCAATGAGACTGAACATCACGTGTTTGTATATTGGCTGCGTAACATCTTCAATGTAACATATGAAGTGTCTGTGGAGTTCAAATTGCAGGTGATGAATACAAGAATTGGACTCTGCACTTCATCAGCCCTGCATATGTGAGAGCTTGGCTTTCTAAATGCTAACTTTCTAAGTTACTGATTAACCTTCAGTGCAACACTGCCCTCCCAGGCCTGATTTATACACCTGCTCTTTCACATCCTACTCCTCATCTCCTCCAATACCTGGGAACTCTCCTCCTATCGGTCTTTCCTTGCATCTCATTATACGCCCCTATTGCCTTTTCTGTTTCCTCACTCTGTAAACTTTTCTGTTCTCTCCAACTTCCCCCAATCTCCTCCCAATCTCCTCCTATCCATATTTCTTTCTCATTCCCTCCACCTATGCTTGTGCCTATACACTGCACCACGATGTACACCTTTCCCAACAACTAATACACCCCCCACAAATTCTCATCCCTCTCCCGCCATATACACCCCTGCCCACGCCTCCCTTCCACCTCCTTTCCCTGCAAATGGTGTTAACCCATTTAATTTAATACCGGCCAACCCTAAAACTCACCTTTCAAAAGAAGCATCCCAATAGCCTGCACTCATGGATACTGTTCCACACTCTGCCACTTCTATCAACCATTGTTGCCTACCACTGCCAGCTAAAATAGGGCCCCACTCATATGGCAGGTTATGTTCCAGACCCCCGCCGAAAAGCGGGACATGGACTTTTTTTTGTGCAGGGGGCACAAATGCTATATTCACCTGCGAGATCCTGTCCCTCCTCCTGCATCCCAGAATGCAGCATTCCAGAAGCAAACCGAGTGTATGTGCAGATGTGTGGCAGGCAGCAGCCCGATGAAATCAATTTTACAAAGAAAAAATAGATGGGTGAAGTCAGGAAACATTTATTTATAAAACAGCCATATTAGCGGAACGCCGAAAAACAGGGCTCTACTGTACTGCACTCTTTCCCTTACCTGCCGTTTCTAAGTCTCCCAACATACCACTTAGATTGTAAACTCTCCGAGGCAGGGATTTCCTTTCCTATTGTCTGAATGTGCTGTGCTTATTGTGTTCTAATTCTCTGTACTGTGTTGTCTTTGTAAAGCGCTGAGTACACTGTCGGTGCTATATAAAAAGACATACAGATACCTCCTCCTGTGTGAAACTGAGTGGTCTCTCACTCACCCAGGAAACTGGGCGAGCGGATTTTAATGGCAGTGGAGACAGTAAGGAGAGGCGGAGGAGAGAGTGTAGTAAGCAGAAAAGAGTAGACACGGTAAAGCAGGGAGTGCAGACATTGCAAAGAGGAGGAGGGCAGGAGGCAGGGGAGAGCAGACCGGGAGAGGCGGCAAGGAGGAAGATGAGAGGAGGGTAAACCAGTATTACCTTTAACTTTATATCGGGCGCAAAATACCGGGCTGTCCGGTTCAAAACCGGACACCTGGCAACCCTACTCCCCAAGTAGCTGCTATATCATGGGGCGCCCTTGGCCCTAGACCCCTTGACGTAGTAATTACATCTCGGGGCACTCAAAGGGTTAAAGCAGGGATGCACAAAGGGGGGTGCGAGATTTTTCGTTTGGGGGTGGGGGCACAAAGCGGTTGCAGAGACTCCGCACTCTTCCCCAAGGCATTTAAATTAAATGCTGGGGGATCGCATGAGGCCTCTGCAGTGTCTCATACCTTGTCTTTGGCAACGCGGCATCAAATGCCACCGCAGGTGTCCTGACGTTAATCTTCACCATGGCGACGCACGTCAAATGCCACTGCAGGTGTCCTGACGTGATGCGTCACCATGGCGACGCACGTCAAATGCCACTGCAGGTGTCCTGACGTGATGCGTCACCATGGCGACGCACGTCAAATGACGCTGCAGGGTCGAGTGACGTCACATAACCCCGCGCTTCATTTGACGATGCATTTTTGTTAAGGGGGGGGCGAGCACGGGCTGGCAGGCAAGGAGGGCGCTCCCCTGTGTTAAAGTACATTTCTGATGCTTTATTTACCATGTTATTTTTGTAAGTGTTGAGGCAGTAAAGTAGATGGAGCTTTTCAAACCTTAAGCTAGATGCAAAACACATTATATAGAATAGAGACTATGCTCATGTTGAGAATTGAAGTTTCCATTTGGAATCTCTAGTATTCTTTAAGTAATATTTTTTTGTTCATATGTAAAACATTGTCTTGTGTATATTTTGTTATTGTCGTGCTTTTTGGTGTTTTGTTAGGTATGCATGTAAGAATTTACTCTAGATTGTAAGCTCACACGAGCAGGGTCCTCATTACCTTTCGTATCTGTGCTTGTTTGTCCTTATTTGGTATGTAACTCTGTTTATGTAATTTACATCTCTCTGTAACCCCATTGTACCGCGCTATGGAATATGTTGGCGCTTTACAAATAAAAGCTAATAATTTTTTAATGCTCACATGATTCATGTTGAAATCTTCCAGTCTCCTGCATTGAATCTACCTTCATGGAAAATCCTAAAATGGGTATCCTTGGCCCCATAGTAAGACTGCTGTACTCTATATTGAATAGGAGGTATTGTGATTTTCTATCGGCAGCTTTATAATGGTCATAATTATTGCCTGTTTTTATTCTTCTTTCTAAGGCACAAAAACCTCTACATTTCCTCACTCGGTATTTTAAATCCAATCCACGTTGTCTTTTCTCTGTTTGGCTCCCTCCTCCGACCTTCTCCTCCCACTTCCTATCCTTCACTTCTCCTCAAGCCTTGGCCAGCTACTTTAAAGGCAAGGTGGATGCTATCCACAAGGAGATTCCTTCTGTCCCGCCCCCCTCCCCTCTGCTTCTACCTAATCCTCCTTCTACTCATGTCTCCTTTCTCCTGTCCTTTTGGAAGTTTCTAAGCTGATTTTCTCTTGTCTCTACCACATGTGCTCTCAATCCTATCCCCTCACACCTGATCAGAACTTTTACTCCTGTCTTAGTCTCCACTCTGACCCACATCTTCAATTCCTCCCTATCGTCTGGCACTTTCCGCTCACCCTTTAATAAACATGCGGTGGTCACACCTATTCTTAAAAACCTTGACCCTACGGGCCTTACTAAGTGCTGCCCTGTGTCCCTCCTGCCTTTGGTCTCGTGTTCTCCCGTGTGGCCAATTTACTTCCCATGCCCTCTTGGACCCTTTACAATCTAGCTTTCACTTAACAGACTGTGCTCACTAAAGTAGCCAATGAGCTACATGAAGCAAAATGTCAAGTTAATTTGTCCCTACTAATCCTACTCTATTTCTCTGCTGCCTTTGATACGGTCAATCGCTCTCTTCACCTTCATATTCTAAACTCTTAGTATCCGCATGAAAGCTCCATGCTGGTTCTAATCATCTCTCCCATCGCACATTTTCTGTCTGTGTTGCAAACATGTCTTCTGTTCCATCTGTTGGTGTACCTCAGGGCTCAGTTCTGGGACCTCTCCTTTGTCACTTGCTGACCGCATCAACTCTCTTGGCCATGGGTATCATCTCCTATGCAGGTATATCGATCCACCCTCACACCTGCAATCCAGTCCCAAGTCTCTGCCTCCTGGCTATATCCTCGTGGATGGTGCTCCGCCGCGTTCAACTTAATGTCTGAAACTGAGCTCATATTTCCCACACCTAAATCTGGCCTAATATCCCCTTTTTCCATCACGGTAAACAATACTACCATCTATCCTGTCGCCAAGGCATGTGCCTAAGTGTAACATTTGACACTCCCTTGTTACATGTATGGCATGGCGAAAATGTGTTGCTTCTTCCTTTGTAATATTGCCAAGATCTACCCTTTCCGCTGTCAATCTACTCCTAAAACTCTAATCATTAATGTTTACTCTTAGGCCGAGGGCATGGTCAGTGCTTACCCGTGCTGAGCCGTGCTGAGCCTGTGAAGCCGCAATGAGAGCGGCTTTAGAAGGGGCTCGAGCACGCTTCCGCAGGCGTGCGGAGGCGTAGCTCTTAAATTTTTTTTAGTTTGCGCGCTGAGGGGAGCGATGGGCCGGTCACGTGAGCGGTTCGCCCAATGACATCACTGGCCCGCCCCCGGACGGCGCGCGGACTAAGGCCAGGGAAAGCACCCGCTTTCCCTCCGCGTCCGCATGGCTGAAGTCCCTATGGACTCAGCCTTATCCTGTCTCCCGTCTGCATTATTGTAACATGCTGCTAACAAGGCCTCCCTGCCTCACAATTTTCTCCTTTGCAATATATCCAAAATTCTGCTGCTAGAATAATTTGACTTTCTCCTAAAACAGTCTCTGCTTATCTCTTCCTTAAATCCCTCTCCTGGCTTCCAATCAAAATGTAGATTACCTACATAGTTTTTCTCCACTTTTCTAAGGCTCTCCACTCATCTGTTCTTCTCTACATATCAGCTTTGATCTCTCGTTATGACCCCGCTTGTCTCCTACGCTTTACCCAAAACGGTCTCCCTTCCACCCTTTTAACCGCTACTGCTCTCTCTCGCCTTAAACCTTTTCCCCTCACTGCCCCTTACCTGTGTAACTCCCTCACACTCGGTATTTCCCACCATCTAGGACATTTGGTCGCGGTCGTTTTGCCGCAACCACATGACTGCCTGAGCTTCGCTGCGACTCATGGGGCCTCCTTGCCGCTAAGGTAAGTGCCTTACCCTAAAAACCCCTACTCAAAGCAGTTACCCTAAAACCTCCTACTGTAAAACCATTACATGAACCCCCTACCCTAATCAGTAATACAACTTACTTTAGAAGCAGCGGGGTGTGTAATGGCGAAGCACTGGCAGTCATTCGGTCTAGGTGAAATGGCTGTGACCAAATGTCCCATTCCACGCCAAGCACCTTCTCTCCCCACCTTTTAAGTCGAACTTTAGAAAGCCCAGACTAATGGCTCCGGTCCCACTCACTCCTACCAACCATTGTGGCAAAGCACTGGCATCTACTGCACTTATTCCCTCACCTGCTGTCTTTGCAAGGCCTGTAATATAGTGCGCACGTGTCAATGGTTGCCTGTGTGAGGCTGACGTTGCTTTAGTGGAGACGCGCGTGCGGCCGTGAGTGGTAGCGCGGCAGATCAGAGGAAATACAAGAAATGTGTATTTTCGCGCTGTTGCCACGCCACGTGATGCTGTGAGCCAATCACAGTGCGGCCTGACGCTTTGACATCAGAGCCACGACCCTAGCCGCGCGCCTCGCCGTTTGCACTATAGAAACGAAACGCGCTCGCTGCGTGTACGCGTACTATATTACATGCATAAGTCTCCCAACATATCACTTAGACGGTAGACCCTCCGGGGCAGGAATTTCCTTTACTATTGTCTGATATTGTTTGCGCTTATTGTATTATAATTTCCCGTACTGTCTGTTTTGTTGACGCTCTATAAATAAAGAGATACTATATTGCTATACATTTCCACATTGCAGAGTGCAAAACTAGCCCATAACAATATCAATCTGCAATCTATATTTTGTAAAGATGCATACATACATACACGGGGCTCAACCCACTTGCCTGATCACCTGGAAAATTGGGGTTGACTTGGTTTCTCAAAGCCGTGCCCCATAGTGTCTTTCATGGTTTGTTGGTTCGGAAGCACTTGTCGCGCACAAAGCTTTGACCACAGAAGGGAGCTACAATGTGTTTTATTTTTCACGTCAATGTTCTGAAATAGTAATGCTATTTTCCTTCTAGATAATACATTGTTATATACAGGCATACCCCGCATTAACGTACGCAATGGGACCGGAGCATGTATGTAAAGCGAAAATGTACTTAAAGTGAAGCACTACCTTTTCCCCACTTATTGATGCATGTATTGTACTGCAATCATCATATACGTGCATCACTGATGTAAATAACGCATGTGTAACAGGCTCTATAGTCTCCCCGCTTGCACACAGCTGCGGTGCAGGTAGGGAGCCGGTATTGCTGTTCAGGACGTGCTGACAGGCGCATGCGTGAGCTGCCATTTGCCTATTGGGCGATATGTACTTACTCGCGAGTGTACTTAAAGTGAGTGTACTTAAAGCGGGGTATGCCTGTATTTGTAATTTGCAGGCCTTTCTTACAAAACCTTTATTTTGTATGCATGCATACATTATTTGGGGGTTGTCCAGTGCTTTTCAGTTTTTTGGAAATAGTGTAAAATTTGTTGATCGGTATTTCCCAAATCCTCACAACTTGATTATTTTTCATAATGATGGAAAATGAATGCGTTTGATGCCGTGTTCTTTCCTCGGGTAATATGAACCACAAACTTTGCCAAGTGGAGTTGCACCTTTTCATTATGTCAAGTCAATAACACTTTTACGTGGCAAAAAATCCTGTTCTGAAGTGAGAATTTTTTACCTTGATCATTCTCACAGTAGCTGTCATATTTTAGCTGTAATGCTTGTTTTGACTTGTGATATAGTATAATTCCAAGAAGAAACTGTTCTTTATACTCGAGCACTAATGGCGAGGCACTTTATTAATCAGGAGCCTGCGGTCTGGATATATCTGAAGCATCAGTGCTGTAATTAGGTCATATAAAGCACTTGCCTTTTCTTGTAAGCAACTGGCTAACTCCTTTAAAGGTGCAGTCTAAGCTATGCAGGTTTGATATTTCATTAAAAAAAAAAAGGGTTGGCGCACGGGTCTCTGGAGCTGAACCCCCATTAATTTCGGTTCCGGTGACACCCTGCTTTCCGAGATACTTGCCTCCATAGGGAGAGCTAGTATCTTGGTGTTTACATGTCCAGGTCACTTGGGCCAATAGGAAGCTGCAAAGGATGATCTCACTGCTTTCTTTTGCCCATGTGACGGCTTTGAAGCTGCCATTATGGGAACCACAGCTAAGGCTACTCTTATACTAAGTGCTACGATGACGCGACCGTGTGACGTCAGCTGTCGCAATAGCGATTCCTTCACTCTGGTGCAGGAGACCAGAGGGCGAAAGGGGGGCGTGGTGGAGGCGTGGCCGTGAGCGGTTCACCCTCATTGGGTGTGCCTCTGACGTCACGCGGCGATTGCCGAAAAAGTCCAAATCCTTTGACTACCGGCGATCACGACCATTGTTCTTAGATTTTTCATTTTAAGAAGGCCAATCGCCTAAAGCAACGTGTTTATATGGCCACTCCTGCTGTTTGTTCTCACTTTCTCTGCGCCAAAAGCACAGAGCTGTTTTCCATGCAGAGTACAAAGGATCTTAGCAGAAAAAAATGAGTCTTACATTCTATAAGAGTATAATGCGTATTTTATTTTTTTGAAATGGTGAGCAGCGAAAAACTGACATGATACTCTACAGCAGTGGTCTCCAAACTTTTCAGTACGAGGGACACATCGTATATATTCTACACATTTTCGCAGGCCAAAGAAAAAAAATCTTTTTATATATTTAATAAATGAATTAGTAAGTTTTATTTGGATCTTTTTGGGGTAATCAGCATGATATGATTCAGAACAAAAGAGAAATGTGACAATTACAAAGAGAGGATGCCGTGCTTACACTGGGACATGATATATAATGAGTAAAAATATATATATATATCAAGTTGCTGCGTGCCGGATAAAATCTTGTGGGGGGCCTGATGTGGGCCCCGGGGCTGTAGATTGGGGACCCCTGCTCTACAATATTGTGACAATCATAAAGAAAGGAAAATGCAAGAGTAGGTCTTTTAGGGCTGGTATTGTAATTCTCTGGAGTGATGTTTGAAATACATAATAGTGATGCTTTTTTGTTATCGGGACACCACATAAAGGAGAAATACAATAAGTTACATGTTACCAGTCACAGCTTATAGTATATAACAGGGGTGGCCAACTCGAGTCCACAAGGGCCCCCAACAGGTCAGGTTTTCAGGATATCCCTGCACAGTGCTGAAGCAGGGATATTCTGAAAACCTGATGTTGATCGCCCTTGCCACTCCTGGGGTAGACCAATTCAAAAGCTTCCCGTTGATTTTAGATTTCTGTTTTATCCTTTTTGGAGTCTTTTCAGGGTGATATTTGACACCCGTACAACCAGCATGGGATTTCTCCTCAAACCCACTGTGTATATTCATTCCAAATAAACAAATACAACATTGAAATGTCCTGGTAAGTGAGCTTACAGGGACCCTGACTTCCATGTAACCCTTTGTTACCCACGACCGCCACTGGAGCGCAGAACGCAAACCCCCCCTCTCCTCTCCCCCCCTCTCCTCTCCCCCCCTTCCTCTCCCCCCCTCTCCTCTCCCCCCCCTCTTCTCTCCCCCCCCTCTCCTCTCCCCCCCTCTCCTTTCCCCCCCTCTCCTCTCCCCCCCTCTCCCCCCCCTTCTCTCCCCCGACTCCTCTCCTCTCCCCCGCAAAAACTTTAACCTGTTTATTTTTTAACTGGCACCTGCTGTTACCACGGTGACCTATGATTTAATGCGTGTCAATGGCCGCTGTTTTGTCTGTCAGCAGTTTGTGACTCTGCAAATCCCTTATCTCGCTGTCCGGGACAAACCAGTTACAGGAGGCGCTGATTCTGTGCAAACATTGTGTGCAATACGCTACAAACAGTAAGGTTGCGATTACACAGGAAAACGTGCGCGGTGCTGTGTTGTGTAGTGGCGCCGAACGCCTGAAAAACATGGGGGAAAAAAACAATATCCGCACACAAACCTGCTGCGGCGTGCACGCCGCGTAGAGCTGAAGGGCGGCCGTCTCCTGCCGCGATCTGCAGATTTGTTTTTGCCTGGCGACGGCCGTGTCACGTTAGCGGTTCCAGGCAATGAGGGGGAACCGATGACGGCCACGCCTCCTTGGCTCTTCTCAACTGGCTCCCTGTATAATCATTATGCGGCTCGCTGGGTGACGTCACAGAATAGCGCTGCCGCCTTGCGGCATTTGGTATAATTGAGCCCTAAGTGCTGTGCAGGGGGGGAAAAAGTGCTCAATATGGCTTCCCCGTTAGCCATGGCATCGTATGGATTGGTAGGCTGCCAGTTTCTGTACAAATAAAAAGGCCGGAATCACTGCAGTAACCACTTTGTAATGTAAAAGTTGTCAACCTGTTACAAAATGTAGGCCTCTCCAAATATCAACAATAGAGAAAAATAGAAAAAAGGAACTGGAACGAGCACTGCAAGGAATCCGGACTGGAGGCAGGGTTAAAAATAAAGGACGAATTTATTCTCATATAACAAACAGCAGCTCCTCTGACGCATTTTTTGCCGAAAGGCACTTTATCAAATATCACATGTTACTGTGAGAAAGTCATAAGCACTGGGACTTATCTAACAAACGGCTCGAATGTAACATGATTTGCAAATTATATAATTGCCAAATTTGAATCCACGCCTTGCACTTGTTAGCTTTCATGTGGATGCATAGCATTGAGCTTCATGTCGATAATATTACTCTTATTTTCATAGTAAACTAGCTGAGAGACCCGGCGTTGCCTGGGATTACAATTTCCCGCTCCCCCCTCTCTCTCCACTCCCCCTGTCTGTTTCTCCGCTCCCCCCTCTCTGTTTGTGTTCCCCCCCCTGCGCAGCTCCGTTCCCCCCCCCCTACAGTGTTCTACACACATACACACACACATACACACACACACACACACACACACACACACACCCACACACTGTCGCACCACACACACACACACTGTCCGACCCCCCACACACACTGTCCCTTCCCCCACCCCACACACACATTCCCCCCCCCCCACACACACACTGTCCCCCCCCCCACACACACATTTCCCCCCCCCCCCACATACACACACAAAGCCCCCTCCCCTGTTACAGGACCACAAAGCCCCCTCCCCTCTGCCAGGACTCACAGCACCGCTCCTCTCTCCTGCGCTCCTCCAGTTGTTGCGCGCCTAGCCCTTCTCTGCTCTCCCTCCTCCCGTCCGGGGAGCGCTGCGCATGCGCCCTCTCTCTGCACCTGTGAGCGCGGGAAGCTTGCAGCAGGGAAGGTGCGAGGCCTGTCCGGCTGAGGTGGGAGAGTGGCGGCCACCAGGAGGGGCGAAGGTGAGCTGCGGTCTGGCTGAGGGGGAAGAGTGACGGCCACCGGAGGGTGGTGTGTGTGTGTGTGTGTGTTGGTCAGAGGCGCACGCGGTCACGGTGTGAGGAGAGTGTGCGTGTGTGTCCCTTCTCCCTGCCTGGCTCCTGGAGATGAGTAGCGGGCGTGCGGAGTGCAGACGGACATGAGGTGATTTTGTAGTGTTGATGGTGACATGTTTTTAATGCGGACATTTTGAGTAGGTGAAGGCGGGAAGGGAGTGTTGATGGTGCGGGAAGGCGGACATTTTGTGAAGGGTGTAAATTTTTGAAGTGTGTGTGTGTCGGCCGAGGGGGAAGAGAGTGGCAGTTGGGTGACGTCAGAGCCACCAATCTGATTGGCCATAGGCTGAGGACCAATCAGATTCACCGCAGATAGCACCAACCTTTCGATTTTATAGATTAAGATAATAATTTCTGCACATATGACTTTCCCACTGTGTAAGTAAAAAAAATATTGAAGATGGAGAGAAAATGCTTGGATGTGATGGTGAAGTAAGGCCCAGTAAGGGAGCGCAGGCGCACACAGCCATTGTCAGACTACCTTTTATCCCTTTGTGTACTGCAGTTTACAGCTGCTTGTTCTCATCCCCAATTAAAGCAGCAATGTTGCTTTCCAACTTTATTTTCTTTATTTTTTTATGTAAAGCATGTGACCATGTATAATTCTTACCTAAGTTGGCAATCGTTTGGGGCAACTCTTATAAACCTGCTAATATCCTGACTGTGTGACTAACACAATGGCTGCTTCAGTCAGTATAACTTAGCAGCTACAATGTATCCTTTTTACCAAGATAACATTATCTATTGTTACAGTTTTCAGCTCAAATTACTGGGAACATTGGCAACAAATTATTACAAATAGGAAAGTGTTGTAAATATCTTGCACTGCTTGGGAAGTGGGTAAAAACCTGCTATAGAAATCAAAGGATGCTTTAAACCCCATACAAAATGGCAAGAGTTGAATAAAAACATAAACACAGTCACTATGATCTAATACTATAGAACTGATTCACTAAAAAAAAAAAACCCCATATAAGATATCACGTTTTCCTTCTTTAAGCTCTTTAATGACCCGTTAAGCGAGTTTTATAAAGAAAATTGTAAAATTAAAAGCAGCATGCTGGGTATTTTTGGGGTGCTGCTTAAACACCCCCCCCCCCCCCCCCCGGGTTCCGTGTTTTTTATTTACTGAGGTCTATGCTGCAATTTCATTTCAACAAGGAAACAGATTTGTTCTTTCTGCATTAAATATGGCTGATAGACTTATGTGACCTCCACAGCTCAACACCAGCGATGCTTTCGTATACATTTTCTCGTTGGTCAAATCGAGGTATTTCCGCAGGCAAAGAACCTAGTTTCTCCGATAAGAATATAGCTTCTGTAGAGCAATCTTCACATCTGCTGAACGGAAGTCGCTTGTAAGCGGTGTGTGTGTGTGCTTAGACGTTGCCACGCATGGGAATTTCCCTGGTTATATGCTGCTTCTAGCTGGGCTGCAGGGTCACCTGACATTGTGCTTGGCTGCTGTCCACACCCTGCCCCAGTACTGCTCAGCGGTTGTGACATGAGTTGTTTTCAGTGCTTTGTCTTACTGGACTGATTTTTATCCATGTGATTCTTGTCTAAATACCATTAACCTTTGAACTGTTGGAGACCATAACAGACCGCTTTTGTAGTGCATTGCTGACCCCTCAAGATAACATAGGGGTTTAATGGAACTGTAATTTCCATGGCGAAGTTACTTCTACGTACCTGCCACTTTTAATGAACATGGTAAAAAAAAATACATAGTATCCCAAAGCAAACCTGATCACACGTTTAGTTAATTAAATGTAGCGGAAAAAAGATATATTCTGTGTCCCAATGCAGCTCCCCTCTCTAGGCAGAAGAGAGGGTTGAATTTGGAGGAGCGGCTATTAATAAGGCTTCCTTCCTCTTCCAGGTTAGTGTTTTTCTGTAAAACCTAAAGACAATAATATACCAATATGATAAGACCATGTTAGTAATACCATCAAAAAAAAACTTTTTATTACCAGCAGCCAGACATAGAAGTCATTAATATTTTAGGGACTGATGGTGACATGCAGTGCAAGACTCGGCAGCTTCAGAACATCTTTCACACCTGTCTCTCTTTAGGATAGTGGTCCCTACATTTCCCAGGAGGGTCAATTAGCCCTGTGTTTGCCCCCTTTCTTTCCCTTCCCATGTTTCTGATGTTAATGTGGGTGCCAAGTTATTTTTGAAATGTAAAATGTATTTAAAAACAGATTCATTTTAACATTTTATTTATGGAAACATTTTTACTTTATTTTTTTTTTGTTTCAATCTTTTTTATTGTTTTCACAATACAGTAACATCTCTTTAAACATTGACTTACGTATCACAAGACTGTTGTTCAACGAAGCATTTGTGGATTTTTAACATAAATTAAAATACAGCATTTCTAGAACAAAGCGAGTACCATATCGATTTTGTAATCCAATCATGTGAGTCGTGCTTATGTACCTATGAAATAGGTAGATCTTGAGACATGGTAGAGAGAGAGAAGGAAGAGGGGAAGACAAAGAGGGGGGGGGGGGGTAGGGGAGGGATGGGGGGGAGAGGGGGGGGGGGGTTTGAGGTCTGTCTACTTGGGGTTCCTAAGTTTATGGAAGGAGTGTTTCCTTTCAGTATTGTGGTTGTTTTAGTCTAGGGACCAGGGTTCCCATATCTTATCAAATTTGTCAAGGGTGTAGTTTAATTGGGCTGATAGTTTTTCCATTAGTTTAACGTAGTTAACTCTTAATATGACTGTACGTCTAGATGGGGGGTGTATGTTTTTCCATGCGGCTGTTATGGAGCATCGAGCCGCCGTTAATATAAATGATATAAGTTTGCTTACTGGGGATTGAAGTTCCTCTATTGGTTTTGCTAACAGGAATGTCAGCGGGTCTATAGGCACTCTCAGTTCCGTGCTCTCGAGAATCAGGCCTTGTACCATGGCCCAGAATATCTGAATTCGTGGGCAGTTCCACCAGATATGGACCATGTCCCCTCTCATTTTACTTTATTTTTAATGTCTTTTATCGTAGTGGCGATGGTTTTTAATCTTGGGAGTTTTTTTGTTCTTGCCACTTACCTAGGATGGACTTCTACTTTATTATGAACTCGTTCAGTATACTTTTAGTGGCTTTTTGAATATCGGCTTTGGTAGTACCTTTTATAACCTTTTGACATTGTTGCTGAAATCTTCTCTACCAACCTCCTACTTACGGAAAAATGAAAGTGCTACACAATACTGAGTATCTCTGTACACGCTTCCATCACCAGTATAACGCAAAGCAGCAGCATTCCCTGTCACGACTGTTTGATCAGCCACGATGATTTTATTTGGTGTCTGTACAAGTACCATTTTATCTTGCGTAGCTGCTGCTAATTTTCTTGGGGCGATTGCATCTACATACGCCCCACCTCATCCTTTCCCTTCACCTTGTTTTTCTCTCCTCCCTTATCACGTTTTCTGGTATTGTGATTTACTTATACCCCTTAGGGGTGTGTGCTTTTTTTTCCTCATTAAAACATTGGCTTATACCCTTTTCAATTTGTCATTTATGAGTGCTGGGAACATTATATTGTGTTCATTGTGTGTTTGAAGGAAATAGGGTTCCTCCTTGTTCCACACTGCACCATCCAAATTTACTTTAGTTCATTGTTTGAGTGCTGTCTATTTACTGTTTTGTTACATACGCACCACATTACATGAACATGGTAAATACCAAGCATACACCACACAGATTCTATGAGAGACACACAAACACACAGACACACAGACACACAGACACACAGACACACAGACACACAGACACACAGACGATCATTGTTCTAAAAGTATCTCTGTAGCTAGCGTTTTTGTATTAATGTTGAAGTTTTTCAGATGTCTGTTTCCTCCCATGGAAGTAATGGGGACGCGGGCTCTGGGATTAAATGCTTGTTTTTGCTTCCTCCTTTTGTGAGGATTGGGTAAAACTGACCTGTATTTGTAAGCCTTTTTGCTGCCAGATTGCTGAGCAACAACACATTGCTTGGTCAGTGGATTGGAGAGAACACACATCTATTATCTTTGGAGGTTCTGCACCTTTGCACACAAGAATGCATTGGTTCTAATGTTAAAACCGCAATATAAGTAATGTCTAAATCTTTAAGCTGCGATACAAAGACAAAAAACAAGCTGTTTGGAAGCTCTAGCAGAGTAAACAAATCAAGTGATTGCTGTTTCCTCTGTAGAGAGCCTGTCTGCTTATTTTGTCGTTACCTTTTTTGAGAGGTCTTTCCCAGGGACTTCTTTTGAGAATCTTGGCTTCTCCTAAGGCCTAGAACATAGTAAAATCAGCGTCGCTGAGGCGGGCTGAGCCGCGCTAAACAGATGCACAAAGCCCCTGCATCTGTAATCAGCGCCGCTATTGTTTCTCCCTCCGCATGCGTACTGATGCGTGCGGAGGCTGAGAAAATCAGAAGAGACAGGAGAGTTTGAAATTTTGCAGCTTGGGGGAGCGGAGGAGGGGGGCGTGGTTTGAGCCGAGGGACCTGCTACTCCCCCCCCCCCCCCCCTCCCTCGGGCTCCCGGGCTGCAGGAGGGAGCTGCTGCTGTAAGGTAAGCAGCTCCCTCCCCCTTCTGCCACAAACGACACACACACCCAACCCCCCACCTTGTGTAGGAAGCTGCCTGACAGCTCCCGCCCCTGATTGGCTCATCAGCGCACCACGTGACGCGTCACCGCTCGGGACCACAATTTTCTTGCATCCCCTGGCGGCTGACGCGTCACAGCGCGTAGTGAGCTGTGCAGCGAGGGGGGACTGGGACCTGCTCGGGAGGATTTCCCTGCTGGTGGGGAACGCTCACGCGGCTGCCCGCACCGCCGGGCGCAGCGGGTCCCAACCCTAAGGCTGCGCTTATAGCGACAGCAACGTGACGTCACGTCAAAACAAATGTATTGCTGCCATTGCGTGCGCTTATAGTAGACGCGACGGCCTGGTCGCTATGACAGGAGGTCACTTCAATTTGATTTTTCAAGCGACTGCAGCGTGACGTCGCCGGCACTATAAGCGCAGCCTAAGGCCTGGGACATAGTGAGTTTAAGCGTCTCTGAGCAGATGCACAAAGCCCCTGCACCTGTCATCAGCACGGCTATAGTTTCCCCCTCCGCATGCGCGCTGATGCGTGCGGAGGCTGAGAAACTTCGAACAGACAGGCAGGTTTGAAATTTGCCGCTCGGGGAAGCGGAGGAGCGGTCACGTGACCACTCCCATCCAATGGGAGCGGGGGACTAGCCCCACCTCCCGCTCCGCCCCGCCCCCGCCCCCTGAGCGCGCTCACTGCCTCGCCTGCAAGGACAGAAAAAAGCCCCATTTTCAGCAGGCGAGGCAGAGCAGGAGCGCGCCTCAGCGAGCTTCCAATAACTATGTCCCAGGCCTAAGAACAGTAACATCTGCCGCATGGAAACAAATTTCATTTGGAAGCAAGTTTTTTTGCTTTGTTTTGCAGACTCCTTCAGCCCGGCCTCTCACTGAATTATACTGTAGTTGTTGGTTGCCTTGTAATGTGAAGTAGCTTTAATGATTCATGGAAAAGCGTATCTAAAAAACACTCATTGTCACCCGAGTTCTGGTAGTTGCATACTGCTTGCTGGTGCACGATTTTAAATCTAAGTGCATGGTCATAGAATTATCAAAGTAATTTTATCAAATGAGATTTCATGATAAATTTAGATTAGGAATACAGCCCTTTCTAATTCTATATTCATCATTAAAAGATCTGTTTCATATGGTGGATTTATTTATTGTGCCACTTGGGAGATGAGGATTGCAGGATTAGGTTAATCACATTTTGCTTGGCCCTCCTGCTGGAAGGAAATTGGTTAAAGTACTTTGCAATCACAGATCGGAGCTTGTCACGGTCATTGTGGGGTTGTAGGGAGAGCTATCGGATTCTAGGAAGAAAATGTCCTATGTCATCGTTGACGCTCGGCTCATAAGTCCAGAAGGAAGTTACAAAATCATTAGTCGTAATTTGAAAGCTTTTGCTTGGTGAAGTACGCACATGGGCCTGTCAGCTGAGGTGGTAGTTTGTCCACTGTGGATTTAGCTTCCCTCACAGCATACATGAATAGATCTTTATCTAGCAACTAAGTTAGCCTCCAGTTCTGTATTCAAAGAACCTGAGACACACACACACCCCTTCCCCCAAGATGTATATACAAATGAAGGGACCAGCACATTCAGACCATTTGGTAAATTGTGTGTGTGTGTGTGTGTGTGTGTGTGTGTGTGTGTGTGTGTGTATATACATCTATATATAGATAGAGATATCGATATATAATGTTTGCTCCAAATCAAGCCCTGTAATATTGGCAGTGGTGGGAGTTTGAGTTTGTGTCTAGAATCAGTACTGTAACTGCCTTACTACTGTGCCCTTTTTTTTCTTTCTCTCCATTAATGTGTAACCAAATGTTGTGCTTGCAGAGGTTAACATAGTCTAATAAAACATTTTTATTAGCTTTCCTTGGTTTTTAAGGGTTTTGTGACTGGTTACCGGGCAGCTAATGTAACCGTGTATTGTTATAACTGTGCCCAGGACATACTTGAAAAAGAGAGGTAAACTCTGTACAGGCATACCCCGCATTAACGTACGCAATGGGACCGAAGCATGTATGTAAAGTGAAAATGTACTTAAAGTGAAGCACTACCTTTTTCCCACTTATCGATGCATGTACTGTACTGCAATCGTCATATACGTGCATAACTGATGTAAATAACGCATTTGTAACAGGCTCTATAGTCTCCCTGCTTGTGCATAGCTTCGGTACAGGTAGGGAGCCGGTATTGCTGTTCAGGACGTGACGACAGGCGCATGCGTGAGATGCAGTTTGCCAATTGGGCGATATGTACTTACTCGCGAGTGTACTTAAAGTGAGTGTCCTTAAACTGGGGTATGCCTGTATTACTTCATGGTAACACATTTTCTAAATAAATAAAAATGGATCCATTTTTAATAAATCAGGTGAGAAATGTGCTGGTAACTAATATTTGTTTGACTCAGTCAAACTAGAAAACGTTTTACCTTGTTTCTGAATGCCTGTGTTATCCAGTGTTTTACTCCGGCTTTCCTCTGTGGTAATAAGGACGAGAGCTTGCCAGCAGGCGCGGTCCTCTTCATTACTCTGAGAAACCACATCTGTTCAAACAATTGGCAAGCAGCATCGTGCAATTTTATTTTTGTTTTGCTTACCTTTTGGAAGGGTATCTATCTCTTCACATTCCTCCAGACTCTCCCTCTAAAGATTACTGCCGCCATTACTGCTCCCAGTCTGACAATGTCACTGTCCTGACTTGGGAAGGTTAGCCAGCAAAAGAGGCAAATGGGATTCTGGGATAGAAAATGGTGAACTCAGCATTGTCCTCAGAGGGGCAATTCTTAATACTAAAATTGCTATAAGGTTAGTGCAGGGGTGGCTAATTCCAGCCCTCTAGGGCAGGCGTACGCAAACTCTTTCCTCTGCACTGCTCTTCTCTCTCCTCGCACTCCTTGTCTGCGGCATTTCCGATGTCACAACATCATGTGCCGTGGCAACGCAAAGTTTTGTGACTGCGCTGCGTCATATGATGATGCGTTGGCGGAGACGAGGTAAAGGAACTTATAGAGGCCTCGCACGCTCCCCCGGCGTTTAATTTAAATGCTTTCGGGAAGAGCACGGGGCCACTAAACTCTGCGCCCCCCTGCTCTAGGGCACCAATAAGTCAGGCTTTAAAGATATCCCTGCTTCAGCACAGGTGGCTGTCATTGTCTGAGCCACTGATTGAGCCACCTGTTCAGAAGCAGGGACATCCTTAAAACCTGACCTGTTGGTGGCCCTTGAGGCTTGGAGTTGGCCACCCCTGGGTTAGTGTATAGCCTTAAACAGTACAAGCAACTACTGTATCTTTAAGAATAGACACTACAGTTAGTATGTTTTCAGTTTTGGGGGGCAAAGTAATTGAGTAGCACTTTTTACTCTTTATAATATAAAGGTTAGCATTTTGGCAGGATTGCACCTTTTAGTTGTTTTGTTGCCAGTTTCTGCCTTGACTGCCTTTTCAAAAAACTGCTAATTAGTGTATATAGGGAAAGCAGATTCAGATCAGCAACAAAGCAAAGTGGTTGGAAAGTTGAGATGCATCTGTTTTCTAATCTATTGCGTGTGTGTGTGCGTGTGCGTGTGCGTGTGTGTGTGTGTCACAAAGTGGCAACATTAAATTAAGGCCAAAGTGGTATTTTTACTGCTTCACTCCAGGCCTTCCCCAGTGAGGCTGCACGTTATGATACATCTGTCTTGCTCAGCAACGATGACCCTTTTTCCGTCTCTCCTTTTTACCTCTAGGTGGTTTCCTAGAAACATGATTGCACACTGGCCTTGATCTCACGGTTTGGTGAGGACTTTGTCTCCGACAATGTCAAGTTCGGGTTATCCTCCTAACCAAGGAGCCTTCGGTACAGAGCAGGGCCGCTATGCCTCGCACCCAGTGCAGTACTCCTTCTCCAGCAGCCGACACCAACAGGTAAGGGCATTACTCTGTTACTCTGATATCCTGCATCTGTCTCCCTCTGTTACTTATGGTGTTCAATTGTATGTTGTTTTAGAATATACATGTCCTATTATGAATTAAACATCTTGTTCAACAAATCAACGGTGAACTATTTTCTGTATTTGTATATATGTTAATCCACCATATCTTTTTATCAATGTACCTGGTAATTAAGTCTAATTGGCTTCCATAAACAAATCTAGCTACGGTAACACGACTTTTTTTTATTTTTTTAAAGAAATGAAGAAAATGCATTTCTGAGGGGCCTCTGAATGGGGGATGTGTTTGTCAAATAAGTGCTGTCTTTGCTTTGGTTCCACCCTGTAATTATGAGAGACAACCCAAAAAGATAAGGATGGGGAAGAGAGAGGGCTCTGGCTGTGCCAGCACTTACTGAATAGTCAGTGACATGAGTCAAAAGGGAAATCAAACCCCTCACAAGTCTCCGCTCACCGTGCTTACAAACCCCTCACTAGTCTCCCCTCACTATGCTTACAAACCCCTCAAGTCTCCGCTCTCCGTGCTTACAAACCCCTCAAGTCTCCGCTCACCATGCTTAGGCCGTGCTTATATCCTATGCGGCCGGGCGCGCGATATCAAAACAAATGCATGTTGTGCACTGAGCGCGCGCGTGAACGAAGCGGCCAAGTGCTCGCATTTAGAGCAGATCCAAGAAATTGATTTTCTTGAGTGACGGCCGTGTCACGTGAGCGGTTCAACCAATGAGGGCGAGCCGCTCACATGACGTCATGGCCATGCCTCCCTATCGCCCCCCGATGCCTCCTGCCTGTAGTGCGGTTTCCAGGTGTGTGCATCGCCCTAAAGGAGCGCTCGCGCCCTGCCAGATCGGGTATAATCGCAGCATTAGGCTAAGGGCCCGCTGCGGTCGGCGGCACGTGTGCGGGTCACCAGCCTTTTCCCCCCAGTTGGAGGTCCCCGCTGGCTCCTTCCGACGTGGCTGACTGCGTGCTGTGACGCGTCACGTGGTGCACGAGTCAGCCAATGAGGGGAGGAGGAGGGAAGTCTGTGAGGCAGCCGTGTGTGTTGTGTGTTTTGCACAGCCTGGGGGGGGGCGGGCTGCGGACGGGACAGCCATTCCCCCCCTCGTCATTGCCCCCGCCCCCCCCCTCGTCATTGCCCCCCCCTCGTCATTGCCCCCGCCTCCCCCCCTCGTCATTGCCCCCGCTCCCCCCCTCGTCATTGCCCCCGCCCCCCCCCCTCGTCATTGCCCCCGCCCACCGGACCCGTTTGACAACGCCCTCCCAGCACGCATCGCAGTGTAGTGCAGTGAGTTGCACGCGCCGCCGGCAACCAGGGCAGCCGTGCGGACACGTGCAGCGGGGCCTCAGCCTTAGGCCTCGTTCCTACTGCTCGCAGCAGCGCGCACATGAACAAGATCTGGCCCTCTATGGGGCCGGGCCCAGTAGCTACCTGCACGCGCCTGTAGAAAGTGCGATGCGCGACCGCATTTTGTAAAGACAAGGATTTTGCCTTTTCTTGTGGCGACAGCGTCACGTGGTTTCCTGTAAACCAATCATAGCGCAGATATTTTAAAGCCAATCACAGTGAGTTACATTTCAACCAATGTTGCGTCATTGCCGCGCCCCTTCGTCGTACGTCCCATCGCAGAAAGTCAGTGAGTGGTGAGTCCACTGATCGAAACGTTTACGTGTGCACGCGCCGCCAAACGCTCAACCGCGCGCGTGCACGTGCTCTCTGGGGCCGTAGCCTACTAAATCCCTCAAGTCTCCGCTCACCATGTTTACAAACCAAGTTTAAAAAAACTGTTTTAAGTTACCTAGATGTAACCCCTTACAGCAACAATCCCCCCCTAGAAGCCTATATGTGCACATTTAACTACTACACTCTTTGATAAAGCGCCCTAGAGACGAGAAACGCGTCAGAGGATTCACTTGTGATTTTTAACTTCTTGGCTATGATGCCGCAATCAAGGATTTTTCAGTGACACATGCCTCCAGCCCTTCTCTACAAGCTGTGCGCATCCCGTTCCCCTTCTTTTCTACAGTGTTAGTATTTTGCCCCTGAGCCTGTCCCGATTCCTCCCCAGTTATTTTTCTAGTATTAAAAGATATGCTTTTCTTAAGCTCTAGTTTGATGTTACCATGGTAACCTTTAGACTGCTTGGTCTCTGGGGAAAACTTCATTTACATTTTAATCTCCCAGACACTTAAGATTGCAACCACTTCTATCTCCTGAACAAAGCATCAAATGTAAAAAAATAAAAATAAACCGTGTGAAAAAAACAACAAAAAACAGCGATCTGTGTGAGTTGCTGCTTCAAACATGTCACTTTGGTTCTATGAGGAATTCCCCCTTTAGACAATGTTTTCATTATGCAGCAGGTGCTGTTTTTTTGTTTACAGATTTTGAAAAGCATTACACGCCCTTTTATAAAATGAGAGGGGCTGCACTACATTTTTAGCACAGTTAAGATGTGTTATTTAATGAGATGTAAGCGTGTAATTAATGTATTTCTAAGGAATTTAAAGTTAGAATTCATGAAAATCCATGTAGTATTTTCATAGACGTCCTATTCTGTATAAAGTGGTTATTTTTGGACTATATGCGGAAGTTCTCAGTATGACTACTTTTTAAAATGTTGTAATGTATTTTGAAGTGTAATAAGTGGCAGCTGATGTGCCTTGAAGTAGTAGTTTTGTTTGTGGCGTTGGATGCTGGTGAATACACAGAATCACTTTGCAAATGCACAGTCTCCTTCTGCAGGTCTCATGTCGGCCGGCGGGCAGGTCTCATGTCGGCCGGCCGGCGGGCAGGTCTCATGTCGGCCGGCGGGCAGGTCTCATGTCGGCCGGCCGGCGGGCAGGTCTCATGTCGGCCGGCGGGCAGGTCTCATGTCGGCCGGCGGGCAGGTCTCATGTAAGGCTACGCTTACAGTGTCGGCAACGCTTCGGTGACGTCAGGTTGCAATCGCTGGAAAAATCAAATTGAGATGACTTCCAGCGATCGCGACCAAGCCGTCGCATCGCGCTTACTATAAGCGCACGCGACGGCGTCAATGCATTTGTTTTGATGCGACGTCACTGTTACTATAAGCGCAGCCTTAGGCTACGCTTATAGTGCCGGCGACGCGACCGATGACGTCGCCGAAAAAATCAAATAACAGTGACTACCAGATTTTTGGTCGCGCTGTCGCTTGGTCGCGCCGTCGTGTGCATAAAAGGCGCAGACAATGGCGACAATACATTTGTTTTTGACACAAAGTTGCTTTCGCCGTTGCCGGCACTATAAGCGCAGCCTTAGTGAGAAGGTCTCGTGTTAGTGGGCGGGTCTCGTGTTAGTGGGCGGGTCTCGTGTTAGTGGGCGGGTCTCGTGTTAGTGGGCGGGTCTCGTGTTAGTGGGCGGGTCTCGTGTTAGTGGGCGGGTCTCGTGTTAGTGGGCGGGTCTCGTGTTAGTGGGCGGGTCTCGTGTTAGTGGGCGGGTCTCGTGTTAGTGGGCGGGTCTCGTGTTAGTGGGCGGGTCTCGTGTTAGTGGGCAGGTCTCGTGTTAGTGGGCAGATCTCGTGTTAGTGGGCAGGTCTCGTGTTAGTGGGCAGGTCTCGTGTTAGTGGGCAGGTCTCGTGTTAGTGGGCAGGGCTCGTGTTAGTGGGCAGGGCTCGTGCTAGTGGGCAGGGCTCGTGCTAGTGGGCAGGTCTCGTGCTAGTGGGCAGGTCTCGTGCTAGTGGGCAGGTCTCGTGCTAGTGGGCAGGTCTCGTGCTAGTGGGCAGGTCTCGTGCTAGTGGGCAGGTCTCGTGCTAGTGGGCAGGTCTCGTGCTAGTGGGCAGGTCTCGTGCTAGTGGGCAGGTCTCGTGCTAGTGGGCAGGTCTCGTGCTAGTGGGCAGGTCTCGTGCTAGTGGGCAGGTCTCGTGCTAGTGGGCAGGTCTCGTGCTAGTGGGCAGGTCTCGTGCTAGTGGGCAGGTCTCGTGCTAGTGGGCAGGTCTCGTGCTAGTGGGCAGGTCTCGTGCTAGTGGGTCTCGTGTTTGTGGGTCTCGTGTTTGTGGGCAGGTCTCGTGTTTGTGGGCAGGTCTCGTGTTTGTGGGCAGGTCTCGTGTTTGTGGGCAGGTCTCGTGTTTGTGGGCAGGTCTCGTGTTTGTGGGCAGGTCTCGTGTTTGTGGGCAGGTCTCGTGTTTGTGGGCAGGTCTCGTGTTTGTGGGCAGGTCTCGTGTTTGTGGGCAGGTCTCGTGTTTGTGGGCAGGTCTCGTGTTTGTGGGCAGGTCTCGTGTTTGTGGGCAGGTCTCGTGTTTGTGGGCAGGTCTCGTGTTTGTGGGCAGGTCTCGTGTTTGTGGGCAGGTCTCGTGTTTGTGGGCAGGTCTCGTGTTAGTGGGCAGGTCTCTTTAAGTTTCACTGGCAACCCGTTCTCCGGGGCTAGCACCGCTTCAGTAGGCATTGCTGGTACTGGCTGCCCATGTTTCATGAACCACTTTTGACGTCCATCTGCCGATACTGGTTATGTACTTATATACTTTAATCAAAATGTGCCATCTGGAATACTGTGAGATTGCAACCCATTCACAGCCACAGGGCAGCGAATGGGCAAAGAACGATGTCAATTGCTAGACTTGGTGCACATTTTAGAACTTGTAGTATCCATATTAGCCTGGATTTGATGCTGACTTACTGCATTTTGAAGAAGGTGCGGTACAAATAAATGAGACTCTGCAGTGCAACTCTCCCCCTCCCTCGCCCCTTGCCCCTCCCTCCCCTCACCCCCCTCTTCGCTCACCAGCCTGGATAATGAATACTAAAATAGGCAAACATGATCTGCTGTGTTTTTTTTTTTTTTTATGGGATTGTAGGGCCATTGTTTGTCTGGTCTAAGTTGAACTTTGAGCAGGAAGCGGATATCCTTTACAGCAGGGAGGCACTGTCTAAAAAGCATGACGTTTTCCACTTGTCTCAAAATTCTCTCTGCGTCCATGCTGGTGAAGACCGTGCGGAGACGTGCGCGCGGCGCGATCACATTGCAGTAAGGCAATGATCGCGCCCATAGACCGCACGTGCGACAGCAGGAGGGGGAGCACAGTGCGCGAAAATCGGTTCAATCTGATTCCATCGGTGCGACGAGCGGGTCACGTGAGCGGTACGCCCAATGAGGGAGAACCAGCTTTGTGATGTCACAGACATGCCCCCCCACCGGCGCGTCTACTGTGGCTATAAAACGCCCCTGCTTAACGCAGGTGACATCACTCTTGCGCACGACTCCATGCGGTCTTTGGCTGTATGGACGCAGTCGTATGTCGGAGCGGTCACAAACTGAGGGGGGGGGGTAAGCTTTTGATGGAAGAACCTGACAACAAATTGCTCTGCTGCATAAATGCCTTTGGAAAACAAAGCTAAATAGAAAGTTGCAGTCAATAATTGCATTTTAGAATACTGTAGATTAATACATATATACAGGATATACATTTTCGGACACGGTGTATTGTGCAGCCCACCCCCTTTGCAAAAGTACACAAATTATCAATTAAAGCTGCAGTCCAAGCAATATCCTATATGTGTTATTTTTTAAAATATATCAGTTCTGTACTATGAGAAAATACTTGTAGTATTTATTTTTAAAACGACTCTGAATTATATTTTTATTGTATTATAATGTAATAAGCATTTTTGTTTCTATAGCAACCGTTTACAAATACTACACACATACCCATCTCTGTTGTAATACGAACATTTGTGCCCAAAAAATACAAACGCAAACAAATCTTTGGGCTGAAGCATAAGAAAATAGTGGATGGATTACAGTAGAAATCACTTATTTTAACAATCATTAGTAGATTGATGCACATGGTCTTGTCTGATGTGAACCACGTGGTTGTTACTGTGTAAAAGTTTATTTAAACTGAAGTAGGCAACTTCTGCTTCTTTGACATAAAGGCCCATATTTTCTAAGCGGGTGCTATATGCAGTAAACACCTTCCAGTACCAAGACCTATTTTGACCTTGAATGTGGCCATAAGGTGTCTTCCAGTCGTCATGGAAAGTTTCTGAATACCTAAGGCCCGGGCCATAGAGGGGGGAGCCGGGCTGAACCGCGCGGACGCTGAGGCTCGCCTGCAGAAGCTGTGCGATTCCACGCACATACAGGCGAGCCAGCGTCCGCGATCGGAGGTGGGGGGAGCTGAGGGAGGCAGGGCAGTGACGTCGCTGGGCCAATCACCCGCGACGCACTGACGTCGACGTCACGGCGCCGACGTCACGGCGCCGTGACGTTGACGCAGCCCCACTCTCATTGGAGGTTTTCAGCAGACAGCGCTCTGAAAAACAGCTTGGCGCTCGGCTGAAAACTCCAAAGCCTCCGCACGCCTGCGTACGCTCGCGCGAGCCCCCTCTCAAGGCATCCTCATTGAGGATGCAGGGGCTCAGCGCTGAGCGTCCGCACGCCTCAGCACGGCCTGTCCTTGTATGGACTCGGCCTAACACTGTTTAGAATACTTGGACCCGAGCGTTTGAGTGATGGCTGCAGATATTTTTCCTTGTTCCTGAAGATGAAAATCCCACCACGAGGGACAGTTGGAAGCTTGGATATACTGAGATTGTTTTATTTATTTTTAAAGTAACATTTACCACCGCCTGTGTTTGGGAGAAGTGTATCTAAAGCAAGTCGGAGACAGCCAGGTTCTAACTCTTAGGCCTCGGACATAGAGCAGCCGCGCAATGAGGTTGTGAAGTCACGCGTGCCTCTGCTTGCCGAGATCCGTAGCCTGCAGGTCTGCGCGATGGAGGCGTTACGAGAGCATGCTGGGGGGCGTGCCCGTGACGTCACGTGAGCATTTCGCCCTCATTGGCTGAACCGCGCACATGACCGGGCCGTCGCGCAGCAAAGACAAAAAAAACTTTCTCTCGACACATTGGTCGCCTTGCCGCTCACATGCGCGCACTATGTACATGCGCGCCTGATGTACATGCGCATTGGCCTCCATTGGTTTGAATTTGGCGCGAGCGGCGTTGCTCGCGACGAATGAACCAGTATGGACGCAGCCTTACTTTCAGCTCTTTCCCAGAGAGAGGCTGTAGTGCAGCTTGTATTATTGCTTCCTAAATTAGGCATCAAAGTAACTATTATTCCTAACCATATTTGATCTCTCATGACCTTCAAGAAATGTCACAAGGTCTGGGATACTGATCATGATCTATGGATGTCCTACTTTTTTAGTTTGCACGTCAAGGGGTGACTGCAACGGCAGATCTTTGACAGAGGCAGATTAGATCAGTGGAAAACGGTAGGACTTCACTACTGATGTTGAGTGGTGAATTAGGATCATATGATCGCAAGTTCAATGGTTGTATAGCACTAGAGCTGGAATGTCCATAGCAGTCTGCCGTCACATACATGCCCACAGTAAAAGAGTAAAAGGGAACATTGTGTCTGCCAACACAAATTAAGCGGTGTCCAGAAAAGGGTAGTGGAGTTCTTACTTGGTACTTAAATAATTTTGAGATCACTTTCATTCTCTGGTGCTTTAAGCACGAATGCCTAAACTAAATCACAGAATCAAAAAAATCAAAAAAATATTTCTGGTCTCTACTGTGACTACTAATATTGACCACATCTGGTACAACACTGATCCAACCTGGAGGAGAAAAAAATATATATTTATATATCCATTATATCAACCAACTTAAAGGAAATTGTCACCTCAAGCTCATTCTGGGAGATTTCGATACAAATATTGGTGACCTGGAGAGAGACTAAGCATCAGTAGGATTACAGCAAGAGAAATAATTATGTAGCCAGATTGGTACAGTTTGCAGAATGTGAAACCACCTGCATCATGATTTAATTCTTCAAGAAGAATCCATATAGAAAATGGACATTGAGTGAAGCCAATGTTATAAAAATAAAATGGACTTATTCCCTTGCTAACAAGAAACATGTGATTGAAGACTGCACTGTCCTTAAGCATTTTAACACAAGGAGTTATCACTGACTGGTTCTCTGCAAATTACATCTGAATGGAAAGAAGGAAACTGATTAAAAAGACAATAACAATCAATATTAACCTGGGGCAACGTGGAGAATAGGCCTTCAACCACAGGTACATGGAAGATCGCTGGAGAGGCCTTCATCCAGCATTGGCTCAATGAGGGCTGAAGATTATGATCTATATTCCGTTACTGTCTATAGAGCTGAAATGTAAACAGTGCAATCTAGTTTTTGTATCACAGGCAGATATCTCTGAAACTGTGATGTGACCAGTATGGCAACTAGTGTATAGGGGTTCAAACCGGATTGTTCCACTATAGTGCAAGTACTATTTTTAGGCTACACCTCCTGATTGGTAGGTTGCCAAAGGCTTTCTTTTAAAATAAAAAATTGACAGGTCACTTGTGCGTTTGCTGGTTCTGCCATTTTTAAGTTGGGCAACCAGGCAGTGGAACCAAGCTTCACAGCTGGACTGTACTGGGAATAATTTTGATTTACCATTTGGACCATGAAAAGGGAGTGCAGTGTTTTTAGCATGTAATGCCTACTCTGCCATTTCCTACTAATAACTCAATTTGTGTTTGACTATCTGAGTTTGGTTATGAAAGCAGTAACTTTTAGGCTTCGACGTAGCAGCAGCGTTGGGATACATTGTCAGTAAATACAAACGATCGGTCTTCAAAAGAAACAGATCTTTAAACCTATACTGAGTGTTCCTGCTTGCTTAATTCTAGTATGAGGCTAGTTACTGGCATTACGTTGTAGAGTACTCTACCTAATTCTATAACCGGAAGGAAACGCAGTCAAATAACAGTGTTTCTTTTTGACAAAGGGCTGTGTCCCAAAGCATTGAGGATTTCTCAGGTGTCTGCTCTTTTTTGCATGTTTGTATTATCTATAATTTGTTTCATTATTGTATTGTATATTTGTTTACCTTTTTGGACAATATTGAAATGCATCACTCTTTTTGTATATTGCTTTTGAGCTGTTTAAAAGATCCCAGACATCCTGGATTTACTGGGGGCAGATGCTGTTAAACACGGGTAATTGTTTTTTATTGACTGGGTGACTAAGGTAAGGTCAGGGTGGAGCAGTAGATGTTGCTTATCGAGGGTTTAGTAAAGCCTTTGACACTGTCCCATCGACTACTGATAAATAAATTGCAGGACTTGGGATTGAATTCTAAGGTGGTTGAATAGATAAGACATTGGTTGGAGGATAAGCAGCACAGTTGTGGTAAATGGAGTATATTCAGGGGAGGGAAATGTGACAAGTGGCAAATGGAGTAACCTCTGAGGGTTCCCACTCCATTGAGGAGGGGGATGTCTAATGATTTAGTTTAGATAGAGGAATGGTCAAGTGTGGCAAAATAATGCACACTGGGTCACAAAAATCCAGAACAAAGCAATGGGGAAAAACTAGCACGATGCTAGGTTTGTGTATAGAGAGGTACAAGCCGTAGAAAGAGGTAGTGATGTCACTCTGTAGTTCACTGTAATATATTGCCTAAAATATTGGTCAGTTCTGGAAACCATAGCTCAAGGAGAATTAATAAATTGGAGATCGTGCAAAAAAAAAAAAATGCTATTAAAATGGTGTATGATCTACAGCAGGGGTGTGCAAACTGGGGGGCGTGAGATTTTCTAGGTGGGGGGCGGGGGCGTTACAGAGGTCCCGCGCTTTTCCCCAAGGCATTTAATTTATATTCCATGGGACCTTACCTTTGTTTCGGGAAACATGTCGTCATGGCAACCCGACGGCAAATTGCGCAGCGGGGTACCGCGACGGTGCGTTGCCATGGCAACGTGACATAATTTGCCGCCAGAGAAGGCGGGGGCGCTGGGGGAATAGTTTGCGCAACCCTGATACAGCACGAGACTTAACAGGAAAAACTACTGGACCTTAATTTGCACAGTTTAGTGGATAGAAGTTAGGGGGCATATAATAGAAACTTTCAAAGGTATAAGGCTAAGGCCCCGTTGCCTCAGACCACGCGCCCGCACTGCAGACAGGCGGCGCGTGGAGAGGCACTTGATCGTTATCTGCGGTCTGTAGGGAGCTGGAGCGGGGGGCGTGGCCAAAATGGGTCGGGTAGGCGTGGGAATGATGTCGGGGGGCGGTGCCACCACACTGTGTGCCAGGGGTTCCCGCCTCCCCGCACCCTCCCTGCTCCCCGAAGCCTCCCTGCTCCCCGAAGCCTCCCTGCTCCTCGAGCCTCCCTGCTCCTCGAAGCCTCCCTGCTCCCCGAAGCCTCTCTGCTCCCCGAAGCCTCCCTGCTCCCCGAATCCTCCCTGCTCCCCGAAGCCTCCCTGCTCCCCGAGCCTCCCTGCTCCCCGAGCCTCCCCTCCTCCTCCTCCTCATTGCCAGGGGTTCCGTCCCCCGCCTTTCCTCCTACCCCCCCGCCCCCCCGTGCACCTGCTGACACTGCAGGCAGACTGAGGAGAGTCTGTGGGAGGGAGCAGAGGGGGCTCCCTTGGTGCTGCAGCTGCTTTCCTCCCCTCCTCATTGGCTCACAGCCACACCACGTGACACTTTGCCGCTTGGGATTACAATTCTCTTGCATCCCCTGGCGGCTGACGCGTCACAGCGTGTAGTGAGCCGAGGAGGGACTGGGACCTGCTCGGGAGGACACCATAACATGGTGAGTAGCGCGGACGCAGCAGGACCAAAGCCTAAGGGGATTTCCACAAAGTACAGGAGGAAAGCAAATTCCAAAGAAAGAGAAGTGTTTGGAATGAGAGCCAGAGAATTGCAGGCTTGGGAAATGTGAGGAAGTACTTTACTGAAAGGGTGGTGGATTCATGGAATCGCCTCCCTCGAGGGGCGGTAAAGGCTAATGCCGTACCTTAATTTAAAAAAAATTCTTTGATCTAAGGCCATCCTAAATATAAAAGAAAGTCAAGGATTAAATGGTGGGTGGGAGGTGGGGGGGTTCTAAGGCTTTACAGCAGATGGGAAAATGAGCAAACTATGTGGGCCAAATGGTTCTTATCTGCCATCAAAATCTGTTTCATTTCCCCCTAATATGATGATCTTCCATGTCTTGCCCTTTAAAGCAGCAAGCCGGGTTAACGTTAAAAAAAGAAATGTATTACAGGTTTGAAGCAGGGGGGGTGGGGGGTATCCGAAGCTGAACGGTGTTCATTTGAACTCTGGGGACCCCTGCTTTTAGAGATACTTAACTCCGTAGCGGTGCCGGTATCCCTGCAGGCAGAGAAACGCTGTGCCTAATCTAATTGCGGGTTAAATGTCGTTATCGGTGCGGCTTCCTATTGGGCCGCGTGTCCTGGACCGTTAAATGCCACAGATATACCGGCACCCCCTACGGAGGTAAGTATCTCTGGAAGCAGGGAGTCCACGGAGCTGAAATGAACAGTTCCGCTCCGGAACTTCAAACCTGTCAAAAATAAAAAAATCTTTTTTTTTTAATTTAGTAGAGTTAACCCCCCTATTGCTGCTCTAAAGCAGATTACGGCAGTAGAGGGATCACACTGCAGACTAATGCATTAACTGTCATACTAATATGTTTTGGGTTTATTTTTTTATGAATAAAATACACCTTTAAAGAAAAATCACTGCGCAGATAAAAAAAAAATAAAAAAAATTAGGTGACAAGGGACATCCTATTCTACATTATTGCGAAGACATCTTAACAAAATAAACTTGCAGAAGGGCGGCTACTTTAAAAGTGCAGACTCGCTTCTAGAGCAAAAATGGCAAATCTTTAAGAGGTTAAATCTAGGCTTTTTTTTTTTTGTCAGACATCTCTTAAGTATTTCAATATATATATATATATATATATATATATATATATATATATATATATATATATATATATTTTTTTTTTCCCCCCAGTTCATTTGTAAACACGGGAAGCGGAGACTTGGGAGGGGTTTGATCTCCTCTCGCTACTCCCTTTGTCAGTGGTTTTGTTGAACGCAGTGGGTCACAGGCCGCTTTCTTCTCTCCCCCTTCCCTTACCTTTATTGGCTCTCTAAGGACAGGGTGGGTGCTGATTGAGGAAGTGCATGGACACACTCCCCCGTCCAGGGGCTCAAAGGAAAAGAACACTTTAATCTCCAAAGAAACAAAAGCGGCTACATTTTTGTTTAAGGGATACCAAGTGTTGGGTTCTTTACAAAATGTTGTTTTACTGTAACCTCGGTGGGTTTGCACGTTTTAGATAGAGAAGCCGTTATGTGGCAAAATTACAGTGTTTTATAAAAGGTTTTAAAAAGGTTTTATAAAAAGGGCTTGAGGAGTATAGTGTACACAGCATATAAATGAGGTACATATATTTTAGTTGCCTAAAATCTGACCATCATGATCGTGGGCAGCTGTTACCATTTGCTATTGGCCATGTTTTCTAAATGCACTTCCTCTTTTATAGGAGTTTCCTGTTTCCGAGTATCGATCTTCCCATCTGGAGGCGTCACAACTCCTGCAGCAGCAGCAGCTCCGAAGACGGCCCTCTTTGTTGTCAGAATTTCACCCTGGCGCTGACAGGTATGTTGCTTGTTGGGTGTGTGCTTTATCATTATTTGTCAGATAATTGATGTCCAGTGCTCTTTCAACTACATGCAACTGCATATTACTGCCGTGGCTAGGTCATTTGGTTTTGTGAAAATGTGTAACAGACCTGTTAATTGCAGTTTGGGATTCTTGGATGCATTTTCTCCACATTTGTTTTGCATTTAAAGTTGTAAATAGAATTGTTGACTTTTAAAATTTAGGCTTCAGATGTGTGGTAGAAAAAGGTTATACGTAGCATTTTGAAGGGTCAAATATACTACAGGCATACCCCGCATTAACGTACGCAATGGGACCGGAGCATGTATGTAAAGCGAAAATGTACTTAAAGTGAAGCACTCCCTTTTTCCACTTATCGATGCATGTACTGTACTGCAATCATCATATATGTGCATAACTGATGTAAATAACGCATGTGTAACAGGCTCTATAGTCTCCCCGCTTGCGCACAGCTTCGGTACAGGTAGGGAGCCGGTATTGCTGTTCAGGACGTGCTGACAGGCGCATGCGTGAGCTGCCGTTTGCCTATTGGGCGATATGTACTTACTTGCGAGTGTACTTAAAGTGAGTGTACTTAAAGTGGGGTATGCCTGTACTTCTTTTTATAAGGAGAAAACGCTTTTATAGAGCCGTACCGTAAACGCCAAGTCCGATCTGACCTCTGTTAGAACTGATCAGTTTGGGACAGGAAAAGATCCAGCAAGGTCTTTATGGTAGGAACTAGATCTTCCTGGGCCTTCACTTTCAATGGTCCATTCTGGAATTGGGCAATCACACAAAATTTCCCCCGGTAATAAGAAATACGTCTATCTCCATAATTATATTTGTCACAATGAATAGCTGCCCTAAGGGGAAAAAACATTTAACTTTTTTAATTAATTTGAAAAAAAAATTTATGTTAGCAATACGTGATTCTGTAGGTATATAGGGAAAGGGATTAAGAAAAACGGAGGGTGGTCCTCTGAGGAATTACAGTTTACATTGGTAGCTCTGCCTTTTTTTTTTTTATAAAGCTCCAAGTGATCAAAAGAAAACGTGGCACTCTAGTGGTCTTCACAAAAAGGAGAGATGTAGTGTGCGGAGATCGACGTTTCAGTTCGCACGCGGACCGATAATGTGGAGTAAACAGTGTGCAATATATGCCCTCTCAGGGCGCCAAAAGGAAAATGGTGCTAAGCAACCATGGTGCTACTGCTGCAAAACACAAGAAACATGACCATAAAGTAACTGTCGTATACATAACAAATATACAAGTCAGTAAAACAACAACATATTGGAGTCATAAAGCACATATATGTACACATGAAAAATATGGTACATATTTGCAGGAATTATATGCTTGCTTGTGTGTGTATGTGTATATATATATATATTGTGTGTATATGTGTATATATCTCTCGCTCTCGTCAGGGTGCTTGCAGTGTAGCCAGCACCACCATCCAGCTCAAGAACAGATAAACCAAAAAGTTTAAAAAAATCTGCAGCACCCACTAGTTTAGCAAAAACTCCAGAGTAGCTGGATAAAGGACCGGGAGGTCCGAAACTTCGCTCCCTTTGTTTTGTACTGACCCCTTTTGCTTGCTTGATTTGCAATAAATCTTTTTTAAGTACAGCTCAACCTCCCTATGACGCTGTGCTTGGGGTCCAAAGAATCACATTGCGTTATAAGCGGATCTCGTTAGAGATAATGTACAATTGTATGCATTGTGCAATAAAGTATTTAAGACACTAATAATCGTGTTGTAAAGTATTCATAAATACGAAAATTGGGAGCCCCGCTTGCATCGCGTTATAAACGGATTCGTGTTGTAACGGATCGCGTTATAACGTGGTTGAGCTGTATTTGCGCACACACACACACACACACACACACACACACACACACACACACACACACACACACACATACATACATACATACATACATACATACATACACACATACACACATACACACACATATACATACACACACACACACATATACATACACATTAGATGAGCGCTAGGTGCAGGGTGTCCCCCCCCCCATCTGTCATGATAGATAATTTTGTGATATGAGAGTGCCATGCAGTGGCATATATGCCATCCTATAGATGACTGAATGTAATGGTCAATATGGCGTCAAACCAGTAGCTGAAGTTGGCATCACCAGTATACTGACCAGAGTCAGAAATATACAGTCAAAACGATGAGGTCTCTGAAAAAAGAGGAGCCATGCCTTAAATCACATATCACAAATGTTACATGGATTACGGACAGCATCTCTTCTAACCCAGTACCGGGGGTAAACATCATGACTCCTGAATAAAGGAATTACGTCTATTTATAATCCCCTTTAAAGGTCTAATGCAGTAACATAGTCAATTAGAACCTCAAAATTAGGGTAAGAAAGAAATACATTTACACATTCATAGCAGAGCCCACATTCCAGGGCATATGTACATAATAATGCTTTTCCTTAGTCCTGATTTATTGGTAAATGGTCACCCTTCTGTCTAATATTGCTACAAAGCCAGCTGTGACGCAAAAGTGAGGGTATAATAACGGAATAGCATAGTCCAAAGTGCCAGTGAAGATAGTGTGGAATATCTTCTGACTCAATAGATGGTAGTAGTAATGTCCTGATCAGAGACAACACCCCAGGTTCTGTTCCCCATTGAGGAACTGGGTGTCACAGTATCAAGTCAGTACATCCATTGGGCCTCACGTCTCAATAGCATCTTACTGGTATCGCCTCCTTGTGTGTGTCGTGGTACTTGGTCTATCATCCTGTATCGCAATGCTGATAACTGATGCCTTTGTTCAACAAAATGTCTAGCTACAGTTTATCACCCCTTTTAAGGGCAAGCCGTTTACTCGACCCGTGTTCATTCATACGTTCACGGAAAGTGTGGCCCGTCATTCCAACTCACATGAAACTGCACTAGCACAGGTAAATCACTGACATCGCTATGAGGAGGCGATACCGGTAAGCTGCTAGGAGAGAAGTAAAACCAGCACTATCACGGTATATTTCATAAACTGTGATGGTGCCGATTCAAGTCGGTGAGTTTCCATGCGGTGATACAGCAGCTCAGCGTTATGGGCAGACTAGATTGGCCAAGTGGTTTTTATCTGTTGTCAATTTCTGTGTCTGGACTTTCTAACTGCCAGTTCGGATCCCAATAAATACTTAAAATTACTAGCACATTGCCGAGTTAAAATACTCACTTTCATGTGCAGTTTTGCGTTTTGTTAAGGTGAATGTTTTTGTTTATAGTCGATCACGCCTCCTCTGTACGGTCTCTAGCTCTGTGCTCACTTAGTGGTGTACTATGAATCCACATGGGGATGTTGGTTCAGTGAATTGCTTCCTATATTGATTCGGTTTCTTTGTAAAAAGTGCAGATTTCTAGTCTAAAAGTTAACCAGAACTGCACTTTTAAGAAAGTTGTGTATGTAAAACTTCTAGTAAAATAAATTGACATTTTACCACAGGGGTAAGCAAGTATTCGTTTTTGACTAAGCTCATCCGGCAGTCCCATTTGACAACCTAAATTGGAGTTGCAATAAAGTAAAAACTTGGTGGTAAAGCTCCATCATTTATACCAGTTGTTTTCTAGTTTGAGGTGTTCCTTAACTGCAATTTTAGGGCCATAAAACTAATGGCAAAATCACGGACTATCAAAGATTACAGAACATACAGTATACACGCATTGTATTAGGTGATGGTTCCTTATATCTATCTAAATAAAGGAAACCACAATTCCCATTTGCAGTGATTTAAGTCTGTTTTTGGAAAGTCGCAGTGCAGCTCGTAGCTGCAACAAAATCATTTCACACCAGTTGTTTCTTTGAAATAGAAAACCACTAGATAATGCATATTTGTTTTCAGTGAAATGTGAGGAAGTTGGAAAGGACAAAGGAACCGTTTGGATGGTAGAAACATAAGTAGCATAATAGAGAGTACTAAGGCCTTCAGCTGCCATCTGCCAGCTATACTTTCGTTTGTAAGGGGAAAAGATATGTCACCTACATATTACCTATTAATTAGTTCCATTTGGTCCCAGGAGGAGCTGCCCTTCTAAATATTTTTTTTTATTAAAATGTGTTACCAGGAAGTAATACATTGAGTTACCTCTCGTTTTCAAGTATGTCCTGTGCATATGATCTTACATTCATTAAACTGCGATGGTGCCAATTGGGGCGCTATCGCACAGAAGCTACCATTGAATAAGTAACCCCAGAGAGACTCCTGACAGATATTTCATGTTGGGTGCGCCCCATTTTCCCTTTTACTCATTGCAATAAACTCTTAACTGATTTGTTGCCCACCCTTGTATTTTCTATATTGGTGTTTTGGAAAATTGTAATGGGATCAGAAGTTACAATTATGGGTTTTAGTAATGTTTTAATCTTTGAAGGATTAAATGGGAATATCTCCCAATAGTGCATATTCCTAGTCAGTGCCAGTCTGGAATATGGCATTCATCTTGGAATGCTTCCTGAGACACTAGGATACGCATTTTAATGTATGCATGATATGATTGTTGCCTTTTATGGTTAACTTGTGTTTCACAGGCCTCAGGACAGGAGAACAGGGTATGAACAGCAATACCATTCTGCACCTTCTCAGAACGACCATGAAAACCTAGAGTCAAAACGACCTCGACTAGATCAAGTGTCTGATTCTCACTACCGTGTCAATGCTACTTCTGTTGTACCTTTGGTACCCTCCATCTCGGAGGGACTTCGGGCACAGGGAGATCTTAAGAAGGTAGGTACCATCACCTTGTGACGGCTTTCATAACGTGCTCTTCAACCAACGTTTTCTGGCAGCATAGTGGTTAGTAGGTAACTATATTGGAAAGTGCTATACAGTATAATGCTGTTGGCTCGTTGTAAACATGTGGATTTGCTTTATGTACTGTGAGCCTTTAATATCTTCTTGCCTACAGATGTATGTGGAGACCGTAACCGTGTTACCATGGTTTGTAGTGGTGTACAGTAGAGTATATTTTCAATATGCTGGTTAAATGTGCATCCATGTCGTATCTTGTTCTAACTGTAAAGCATTTTTTAATATAGGTATATTGTCCTGTAGTTTTTTTTTAATGTATAACGTTGTAGACCAATAATATGAGCTGTAATTCTTTATTAAGGCAAGAATTGAAACCTAATGACCTAAAAATAATCCCTAAACCATCAACTCGGAAATCTGATTTTGTGTTTCTCCCAAAGTGTATAAACATCTGGCACCCACATTTATCTATTTCTGCCTCAGTTGTAATAGAGCTATAAGGTTCTATTGAGACCTATTCAGTATAATTGAAGGATGGCCGTGGCTCCATACATGTATATACAGTCCAAGGGAGGGTGTATAGAAAGAGCTTCATTCAATCAAAAGTTTCCCTAATGGCATCATATTGCTCTATAGACATCAGGGAAAACACATTTGTTTAAGTTGATGCCATGGGGGGGTGGACGGGAGGAGGGGTTATAACTAGTTAACCTTGCTTGTCAGTAAGGCTATACTGGTTATCAGTTGTGCCGTTTTGGGAAAAGTTTGGACCAGTTGTCTCCAATTCGGGACATCCCCAAATAACATAGCCTTGTAATTAGTCTTGAGTAGTGATGTACCGAGTACCCGGAAATTACCCGGGCCCGGCACCAGGGGCTGGACCCGGTCCCGGGTAATTTCCTTTCTGCTCTGTTCCTTCGGTCCTCCTCTTGGAGAACAGCAGGAGCAGAGTAGCAGAACACTTACAAAAATACTTACCTGCAGCCTGCTGCGGAGGGTGAGGAGGACCACGGCGACATCGTGGGAGCAGAGGCAGACATCTTGGTGGCAGTGGCAGCACAGGACATCATTGTTGAGCCGGTGGGAGCAGCGGAACACATCCTATCACAACTGATGCCGGTGGGAGACGGGGAACATATGACCGGAGCAGGAGCGTTACTATTGGACAGCCAGCTCCTGCCCGGCTGTCCAATAGTAACGCTCCTGCTTCGGTCACAGTTCCCCGGCATCAGCTGTGATAGGATGTGTTCCGCTGCTCCAACAAGCTTAACAATGATGTTCTGTGCTGCCACCGCCACCAGGATGTCTGCCGCTGCTTCCAGGATGTCGCCGTGGTCCTCCTCACCCTCTGCTGCAGGTAAGCCAAAGCTACCTGGCCGGGTACCCCGTACACGGCCTGCAAATTTCCCCGGTAACCTGGACCCGGTACAACACTACGAGAGGCAATCCAAGCCTTTTTTTTTTTTAATTGTTTTGAATATAGGACTGAAACAGGGGGTCTCCAGAGCTGAACCCCATTCATTTCAGCTCCAGTGACCCCATGCTTCAGGAGCTACTTACCTCCGTAGTGGGTGCCGGTAGCCACTCCCGGGTTAACATGGCTGCTTTTCAAAGCTGCGGTGCCCTGTTGGCCAATAGGAAGCTGTGACAACAGGTGCAGCTTCCTATTGGCCCATGTTACCGTGGGCTTTAAACTGCAGTACACTGCAGGAGATACTGGCTCCCCCTTCAGAGTAAATATCTCCAGAAGCAGGGGGCCGCAGAGCTGAAATTAACGTGGTTTAGCTTCGGAGAGCCCCTGCTTCAAACCTGTAATAAAAATGGGGGGGAGGGGGACTCATTGATTTGATTGATTGTTTCTTGATGTTTAGTCTTCAAACTAGTGTTAATAAATTGAAGCGTTTTGCTCTATAACCTCTTGACCTCGCGGCAGGACCACAGACCGGGTGTTAGGTTGGTTTCAGCTAAGCCATATCTTTTTGACCCCGATTATCCCAAGCAGGGTTAATCTTCAAAGATGCTAGAGAGACGCATGCTTGGTCTAGAATTTTAAATTGTGGTTACCTTGAATTAGAGGCCAGACTTAGGGTTGTAATCCTATTCTATCTTGAAATCCAAGAATTGAGACAGGTTTAAGCATTTTTAAAATCATTTGTTAAAGTTTTTATAAACATTGTAACCATATCTTTTTGGCTGGATAGTGGCTTGGCTTCCATCGGTTTACAGTATGTGAACATGTCAAAGTATTTGTGGTGACACACACAGCCACTCAGACCATGGAATCATTTGCTCTAGTAAGCAGGAAAATCTTATGCTCATCACATACAGCAACAAGTGTTGCTGTACATATATTAAAATGGTGACATGGCATTGTTTGTGCTTTTTGATCTGTTGGAGTGTATGCAAGTTGTTCTTGCTGTGTGCTTTTATACGTTGTGTAATTTACTTTGCCTTATTTCTAATTTTAGGAGCAGGGTTTGCCTGGCAAACATGAGGCTTCTACCTTGCCCCTCACGGGGCAGCCTGGTGATGACCAGGAGGCATCTCCCTCCAAACTTTCTAAGGAAGAGTTGATACAAAGCATGGACCGCGTGGACCGAGAGATTGCTAAAGTTGAACAACAGATCTTAAAACTGAAGAAAAAACAGGTATGCCCACATTTAGAAACAGTTTCTAAAACTTGGACACCGAAAAGGCTTTTTCTGTGCTATCTTATGAATGAATAACAAGCATATTGACTGCATCCCCATCTGTCCAGGTGCAGTTGTTATCGCTCGTCTTTGTATAAAGGTGTTTCGGCATTTTACAGTGAGAATAGAAACGGTGTAAAATACAGGATAATACTGATACAATGCAGCGAGTAGATCTGCAGACAAAGGTCAATGCTAGAATTGAATACCTAGAATGACTTGCTTGTAGAACTCATTAGGTGTCGTTTATAAAGTTCACTGGACGTCAAGTGCTCTAGCATCCTGGCGATCCCTTTGACATCAAGTGAACGCAATTGCTCGTTTTCATTGGGAGATTACATTGATGGCTTTGCAGGAGTAGTGACTGTAATCTGAACGGAGACTTCCTGGTGGGTAGAGCACGGCTGTGTATGAATGCTGAGTTGCATGTTATTTCAGTGTTGGAAGTCCTGCGGCATTTCCAGCACTGCAGGTCCATCTGATAGTGAAGAGGTTCAATAGCTATTTGCTTTCCACTGCAAATAGTACAATACAGCACAGTAGACTGTCGCTGATCTAAAGCGATTACAATCCAATTTTTGGGGTGCTTAATATACTAGGATTTGAAAGACTGGCCCTGGGTGACGATGAGGTAGCTCTTGATTTTTTTTTTATTATCTTGTAGGTTATTGTGTTGGGATATTGTGGCTAAAAATTCTGCACATCCTACACTTCAGCACAAGACTGCGTGCTGATCACTTTCAGGTCTACCAGGTGTTTGCAATATGTAAACTTTGTCTGAACGATGTAAGCACTGGCAAACGTATGCCAAAATACAAGACCTTGCACCTAGACTGGTGCTTTGATGCTGATTGGAGCTTTACACGATGTGAAGCATTAATATATATATATTTTTTTTTTACCTTTTTATGTAACTTAGCAACAGCTTGAAGAAGAAGCAGCGAAACCTCCGGAGCCAGAGAAGCCAGTCTCCCCTCCGCCCGTGGAACAGAAACATCGCAGTATAGTTCAAATTATTTATGATGAAAATCGGGTAAGTTGGCTGCTTTACTACGCTGATCAAGTATTTGCTTTGTTTTTTTCTAATGCAGCAGTCGGCTTATATTAGTCTTGTAGTGTGGAGTTATTTTGGCTGTTTTTAGTCCATGATAATTCGGTTTGCAGTGAGGTACCTTTAACTGCGTCATTGTGAAAAACTGTAAATGTTGTCGTACATGGCCACAAGACCATATGTCACCCACCACTACGGCAGGGACTTCTTTCCATCCAAATATACTCACAGGCAGTAATCTTGGGCTCCATTTAAAGGTTATCCTCACTCAAAATCATCTTGATATCCCGCCATAACTTAATTGAAATGCAAAAATGTTGCTGCATCATGCGTACAATTCACATTAATGTTGAGTGTTCAAACATGAATTCTGCAAATTAAGTTGCTGGTATACAAAGGTTATTAAATGGTTAGAGAGTTATCACAAGATATGTCTATAATCTTAAGACAGTCATCATAAATATGTACCAGCAAGTTCCCCACTCAGAAACGAATGCATCTTTTCCATTTATATTACCACAATATTGGAATGGTCGGTGTAAAGTTAGATCCAGTCAGTATTTAAAAGCTTGACAACAATCAAATTACTGCTCAGTGAAGTTATGTACTCTATCTGCTTTAGTCACCAGCCTTGCTAAAGCAGTTATTTAAGATATTTAAAAAGACTATTCCTCATAGAACACAAACATGAAACAATTTCTGTGTAATTGGCCTCCTTAAAAATCTTGAACCACCCTTAGAGCAGGGAACCCCCCCACCCCGAAACCTATGAGTTTAACTTCTATACTGTCCGTATCCAACTCCCTAAGCATGTACTGCTCTTAAAAAAGAAAATAATTTTTTTAGTGTGAAAAATTGAGGTTCTTAAGATTGACAGCTCCATTTTAATCTGGACAATTATTATTTCAAACTTGTAATTTTCCCCAAAGGCGCATCAGATTAAAAAAGTAGAAACAAAAGGGCAGGATGGTCTTTTAAAGTAAAATGCCAGAAAATGGTGAATAGCTCAGACTGCTGCTTTAAAAAAAACGCGTTTGTGATCTGTTTAAAACAAATGTTTTAATACCGAATAGCTCATGCCCACTAGATACTTCTCATTATAGTTAATATCTTCACAACACAAAGTAAAAACGAAAAATTATGCAGGACAGATGACCCGTGAATTCTCAAACCCACAAATTACACATCACAAATTTTAGATGAGAAAGGATCAAAAAAAATAAATCAACCATAGCATGGTAATAGTATTAGTAAAATAAGCAAGGATTTTACAAAAAGATATAAATATCTCCATAATATAAAATATATCTCCATAATATAAAATATATCTCCATAATAGCCATAATTAAATAAGAGTAACTTGGTGTTTGATATATTTGTCAGTGAAATTATTTTTTTCCCATGTGGATAGAAATGATGACTGTGCAGGTGATGTATCCGGCTTGGGCACAATTCCACAAACACACAGCCTCTTTTCTAAAGGTGGCGCCACTTCAAATCATTTGGGTGCTCCAACTAAAACGTTCTTCCTGTAAGGGTTCCAGTGCAGGCTTTGGCTGGAACCCGCCCTTACCTGGCTGCTGTGGACATTTTGATTCCTGGCAGCCTTCTATATTAGCTGCATCTGTTCAAGGGCTTAAATAGCAGCCATTGACTTCTAGTCCCTGCCTGAGCATTGTATATGTTTCCCTGTGTTCCTGGCCACCCTGGGCTCTAGTTCCTGAGCCTTCCGCGTGGCTTCCCTTTTCCAGAGGCTAGCCTGTTGCTGTGGCTTGCCGATCCCTGTGGCTTCCCTGTTCATTTGGAATTCCTGTTGGTGACCCCGGAGTGTGACCCCGACCTCGCTGCCTTCTGCCTGTCTCCTGGATTCTGCACCACTGCCGCCTGCCCAGACCCTTTGCCTGCTTACCGACCACGGATAATCTAACAGGACTCTGTCCCCGGGCTCTGGTCGGTTAATTGGTATCCCTACCTCAGCCCTGCGGGTCCGCTTCCTGATTGGAGACGAGCACCGTCACATTTCCCTATTTTGTAGACGAGTTGTTTAGAAAAGGAAAATTTAAATGACCCCCTTCCTATAGTTTATAAAATATGGAAGGAAAGCGGTTTTAAATGAATTCTTCCAGTCAACATGCAATATATGAATTCTTCCAACATGCATCATATGTAAACAACTGTTTTTGTCCTTTTCAGAAAAAAGCAGAGGAAGCTCATAAAATCTTAGAAGGTCTTGGTCCAAAAGTGGAACTGGTAGGTGTTTGAGAACTTTGTTTTCTGCATTTGTTATAAAGTGTAATTCTTCTGGTAAAGGTAACAAACATTGTAATTGGTTTTTAGTAGCTTTTAGTAGCGGTGAATGAGAATGTTTGCGCCACCTTTTATATAGGATATTGCCTCTTGAGAGAGCATTCCAACAATGAAACCCACCATGTATGGATGTATAACTTTATTTATATAGCTCCCACAGTGTACTCAACGCTTCACAAGAGACAATAGAGTAAAAGGAATTATAATACAGTAAGTGCAACAACCAAAATTGGACCATAGGAAAGGAAATGCCCCAGATAATTTACAATCTTAAGTGACCACAACATTTGCTTCTCAACTATTTTTAGTTGGATTCATTAATCTTATATGTTACTGGATATTCAGATTAATTACATTTGCTTTAAAGGTTTGCGAAGATGCAATGATGTTAAAGTGCAACATATCCAGTGACTTCTAATACAGGGGCGCTGAAATTTTCGGGGGGGGAAAGGGTGGAGCGTGGCGCTGACAGAGGCCCCGCACTCTTCCCAACAACATTTAAATTACATGCCTGGGGATCGCGCAAGGCCTCAAAGTTCCTTACCTTGTCTCCGGCGACGTGGCGTCAAATGCCGCCATGGGATCAAATGGTGTCGTGACATCAGAAAACGGTGGAGAAAGGTTGGGGGGTGCGAACAGACAGGGGGGCGCAGATTAAAAAAAGTTTGCGCACCCCTGTACTAATATACTATAAATAATACAAATGAAATGCATCATCCTTACTATTTCGATTTTCTTTTTTAAATCCGTATCAGGACTGTCCCAAGTACCTCCTGCCCTGTAAGCCACCCAGTAACCTTTCATTGACACACTTTGTTCTGAATAAAGAAAAGCAAGATTATGTAGGTGTGACTCGTTGGGTAACACTCCCTCCTGCTCATTCTATGTACCCCTGAAGTACTTCCCTGTTCCTATAATATACCCAGGAAAGAATCTCCCAAAGGAAAAACGGAGCACAGCAATAAGAGAAGGGGGCTAGACACCGGTATATAGAGGGTTAAAAGTCCTTTAATCCATGGTAGACATCATGGTGTGGGATAGGTAAAAACTCTAACGCGTTTCGGGCCGACGGCCCGAAACGCGTTAGAGTTTTTACCTATCCCACCCACACCATGATGTCTACCATGGATTAAAGGACTTTTAACCCTCTATATACCGGTTTCTAGCCCCCTTCTCTTATTGCTGTGCTCTGTTTTTCTTTTGGGAGATTCTTTCCTGCTCTACACTACACGTGATGCACGCCAACGGGCCTACCAGCTCTCAACTGTGAGTACCCCACTCCCAATAATACGGTGTGGGTTTTCATTACAATTGTATCCTTCTCCAGGGGGACGTTCATTACTGTGACATCAGGGGGTCAGGCATTTATAGCTGACCCACACCTTTCAACACAGGTCCCCCACATTTTAGGAGTGTATTATTGAGACATTGGATCAAGCATTACTGAAGAGCGTGGATTTCAATAGGTTCATTTCTATCTTGATTTATTATTCAGGACATCATTACATATATGCATGTTGATACTGATCCCCACAGCTGAGCATTGAACTTGGGAACTCTGGTCCTATTACCTGCTCTAATATACCCATATTAAGGTCTCTTCCTCAGTCATTCTCCGTAAACAATGAGACATAAGGTTGCGTCCCCGCTAGCACTGAGCGGGCGGCGCTTGCGGCGGTTACTTGCATATATAGATACATGTATAGGTACATGTATATAGATATATGTAAGACCCCGCTCACACTGCGCGGGCACCCGCGCTCTGCGCTTAGATAAACAAAAAAAATTATACTTTCCCACGCACTCAACTACCCGCAATGCCAACAACCCCTCCCCCCCAGCGCGCATAAATGAACCTGGCGCTCATGCTTGGAGCTCTCTCCAAGCATGAGCGCGCTCAGCGCCAGCGGGGACTCAGCCTTAGGCCGGGGCCTTGGTAAAAAATACAGCACTGAGCCGCGCTGAGCCAGGAAACTTGCCCCCTGCATCCGGCATGTGTGAGGCTTTGGTAGACGCTTCCACAGGCGTGCGGAGGCATGTGGAATTGCAGCCGACAGATTCATTTAATTTTTCACGCTGACGGTGACGTGGCGAGCTAGCCCCGCCTCCCACCCGCCTCACAAGCGCGCTCGCTGACGCTCATGCCAGGACACAAAAAAGCTCCTGCTTGAGCAGGAGAGCATGAGCGTCATGGCCCCGGCCTTAGTCTTTCAGTTACACTAAAATCCTGAGATCAGGAAAGGGCATGTTCCCCTATGCCTAATACAATGCCTTTTAGAATTGGTCC
>NC_134485.1:64220761-64285761 GCF_040206685.1 Ascaphus truei
TGTCAGTCAGTGTGTGTGTCAGTCAGTGTGTGTGTCAGTCAGTGTGTGTGTCAGTCAGTGTGTGTGTCAGTCAGTGTGTGTGTCAGTCAGTGTGTGTGTCAGTCAGTGTGTGTGTCAGTCAGTGTGTGTGTCAGTCAGTGTGTGTGTCAGTCAGTGTGTGTGTCAGTCAGTGTGTGTGTCAGTCAGTGTGTGTGTCAGTCAGTGTGTGTGTCAGTCAGTGTGTGTGTCAGTCAGTGTGTGTGTCAGTCAGTGTGTGTGTCAGTCAGTGTGTGTGTCAGTCAGTGTGTGTGTCAGTCAGTGTGTGTGTCAGTCAGTGTGTGTGTCAGTCAGTGTGTGTGTCAGTCAGTGTGTGTGTCAGTCAGTGTGTGTGTCAGTCAGTGTGTGTGTCAGTCAGTGTGTGTGTCAGTCAGTGTGTGTGTCAGTCAGTGTGTGTGTCAGTCAGTGTGTGTGTGTGTGTGTGTGTGTGTGTGTGTGTGTGTGTGTGTGTGTGTGTGTGTGTGTGTGTGTGTGCGCGCGTCAGTTAGTGTGTGTGTGTGAGCCAGTGTGTGTGTGCGAGTCAATGTCAGTGTGTCAGTCAGTGTGTGTGTGTCATCAGTGTGTGTGTGTCATCAGTGTGTGTGCGTGCGTGTGTGTGTGCGTCAGTCAGCGTGTGTGTGTGTCAGTAAGTTGTGTGTCAGTCAGTGTGTGGGAGGTGATGTGAGTGGAGCGCCGGGGAGGGGAGCACCAGGGAGGGGAGTCAGGGGAGGGGAGGCGTCAAAGGCAGGGAGGGGAGGCGTCAAAGGCGGGGGGGGGCGTCAAAGGCAGGGGGGGGCGTCAAAGGCAGGGGGGGCGTCAAAGGAAGGGGGGGGGGTGTCAAAGGCAGGGGGGGGGGCGTCAAAGGCGGGGGGGGGGCGTCAAAGGCAGGGGGGGGGGCGTCAAAGGGAGGGGGGGGCATCAAAGGGAGGGGGGGGCCTCAAAGGGAGGGGGGGGCGTCAAAGGGAGGGGGGGGGCGTCAAAGGGAGGGGGGGGGGCGTCAAAGGGAGGGGGGGGGCGTCAAAGGGAGGGGGGGGGCGTCAAAGGGAGGGGGGGGGCGTCAAAGGGAGGGGGGGGCGTCAAAGGGAGGGGAGGGTGGCGTCAAAGGGAGAGGGGAGGGTGGCGTCAAAGGCAGGGGGGGGCGTCAAAGGCAGGGGGGGGGCGTCAAAGGCAGGGGGGTGGCGTCAAAGGCAGGGGGGGCGTCAAAGGCAGGGGGGGGGGCGTCAAAGGCAGGGGGGGTGGCGTCAAAGGCAGGGGGGGGGGGCGTCAAAGGCAGGGGGGGGGCGTCAAAGGCAGGGGGAGGGGCGTCAAAGGCAGGGGGGGGGCGTCAAAGGCAGGGGGGGGCGTCAAAGGCAGGGGGGGGGGCGTCAAAGGCAGGGGGGGGCGTCAAAGGCAGGGGGGGGGGCGTCAAAGGCAGGGGGGGCGTCAAAGGCAGGGGGGGCGTCAAAGGCAGGGGGGGCGTCAAAGGCAGGGGGGGCAGTGGACAGGAGAGGGGGGGGGAGGTGGACAGGAGAGGGGGGGGCAGTGGACAGGAGAGGGGGGGGCAGTGGACAGGACGGGGGGGCAGTGGACAGGAGAGGGGGGGGGCAGTGGACAGGAGAGGGGGGGGCAGTGGACAGGAGAGGGGGGGGCAGTGGACAGGAGGGGGGGGGCAGTGGACAGGAGGGGGGGGCAGTGGACAGGAGGGGGGGGCAGTGGACAGGAGGGGGGGGCAGTGGACAGGAGGGGGGGCAGTGGACAGGAGGGGGGGGCAGTGGACAGGAGGGGGGGCAGTGGACAGGAGGGGGGGGCAGTGGACAGTGACACACACACACGTCTCAGTTGATGCGCCCTTTCTCAATTCCGTTTGGCGCCGGAGGTGGGGGAGCGACACCTACCTGTACTTCCGGGCGCCGCCATCGTCTGACTCGGCGCCGCGAGGGAGGAAGGGGAGCCGCCATCTTACGCGCCGCGTGGCAGCTGCCTGTTCCCCCGCCGGGGGTAGGGGAGAGGTGATTTGGAGCGGGGAGAGGTGATTTGGAGCGGGGAGGGGGGAGAGGTGATTTGGAGCGGGGAGGGGGGAGAGGTGATGCCGCTGGGGAGGGGGAGAGGTGATTTGGAGCGGGGAGGGGGGAGAGGTGATTTGGAGCGGGGAGGGGGGAGAGGTGATGCCGCTGGGGAGGGGGAGAGGTGATTTGGAGCGGGGAGGGAGGAGATGTGATGCCGCTGGGGAGGGGGAGAGGTGATTTGGAGCGGGGAGGGGGGAGAGGTGATTTGGAGCGGGGAGGGGGGAGAGGTGATGCCGCTGGGGAGGGGGAGAGGTGATGCCGCTGGGGAGGGGGAGAGTTGAGTTTGAGCGCCGCTGGGGAGGGGGAGAGGTGATGCCGCTGGGGAGGGGGAGAGGTGATTTGGAGCGGGGAGGGGGGAGAGGTGATTTGGAGCGGGGAGGGGGAGAGGTGATGCCGCTGGGGAGGGGGAGAGGTGATGCGGAGCGGGGAGGGGGAGAGGTGATGCCGCTGGGGAGGGGGAGAGGTGATTTGGAGCGGGGAGGGGGGAGAGGTGATTTGGAGCGGGGAGGGGGAGAGGTGATTTGGAGCGGGGAGAGGTGATTTGGAGCGGGGAGGGGGAGAGGTGTGTGTGTGTGTGTGTGTGTGTGTGTGTGTGTGTTTTTTTTTTTTTTTTGTTTGTTTTTTTGACCTTTGGCCCGTCACTCCGCCTCAGGCCAATGAGAGTTGTGGGGGGCGGGCCAAGGGGGTGGTGTGTGTGTGTGTGAGGCCAATGAGAGGTGTGCGGGGGCGGGCGGGCCAAGGGACCAATGAGATTGCCCCTAGGGACACCGGACATCCAGGCAGGCAGGCATGCATGCATGCAGGCAGGCATACAGTGCTTTCACTAATATAGTATAAGATTATGCAGATTGCGCAGTCTCAATCTAGAAGGAGTACAAATATAGATGTCTTTTTAGGTAGTACATATAATGTGCTAACTTCTTCGAAGTTTAAAACTAACCAGGTTGTAACATTGTCTGTGTGTGATCTTCTTTTGACACAGATTTATGTGCACACTAAGTGTAAGCTCTCATGCTTCCTCGATGCTGTCCATATTTTTTACTTCCATTTGAAACATGCTGGGTGTGTGACCGGGTGTGTGACCGGGTGCGCGCACGTGGATTCGAGATAACGTTCTGGAGTTATCTCTGGTTTTCCCATTATTGTGAACCAGTCAATAATGAGAATGTCGCTGGAGACGACTCTTTTGTAACTGAGTTTCTGGTGTCAAGTTAACCACTTGAGGCCTGTGAGGAACATGGTCCAGGTTAGTGTCGGAACCTGGATATCTCACAGAGTCCAGTCCTGGGGAAATTGGTTCTACAAGATCCCTGGATCTAGATTGTGTGGTACACGTCTCAGAGAATTATGAAATGGGCAGTAAAATATATGGGGTTATATAATGCAGCCATATAATCACTTGCCCTGGGTACTTACAATCCAAGTTGTGTTTAGCTGTAAATGTGGGTCTTCAGGCTTTTTATTTCAAAGAATCTCTGATTGGAATTTCACTGGAGTGGTAAGTCTTACGTGGGCCAGAAATGGGAAAATGCAAAGACACTAATGCAGATAGTGCATTTAACTCTTCTTGCAAGCAATTTTGTTTCAAAATAAATCACACTAGTGGGATACCGTGGAAAAAAATTGCATACAATAAGCGCTAATGCTTCCCAATACTCTGTGTGTACGACACAAATAGTGATAAACAATAATAAAGTGTAAAATACAATATAATGAATAAAATGTCTGAAGAAATGTCTCTAAATAGAAACAATAAATGTCCTGCAGCCTAAAGAACTTTGGTTTTCTCAGGAACCCAGTTCAGGACATTGTTTGGCGTAGGCTTTCTTGGGCGCAGGGTGTTCCAAAGGATATGTGGGAACAAGAAGAAGAAAAGAACGTATGGTGTAAAACGTTCAGGTAAAGCACAATTTGCTAGTACTCAGAGTTACACTCACTCTGCCGGTCTTCAGTTTTATGCATAAGCCGCTGTTACTGTGGAAAGGTGTGTTGTTTCAGCCAGGGCCTCTATTTCACCGGGATCTGCATCTTAGATGGGAATAAACAAGAGAAAAAGACACATCGTGCAGCCTGTTTGTTCTTCAATATAAGATGGATATGAATAAAGATGGATACTCCCCTCGAGCGTCTTTAACCAAAGCATATGATTATAGATGGTATTCCTCTATGGATAGCGCTTCTGTGGGAGTTTCTCCCTGATTGGAGCGCCCTCACTTGGAGCAATGAACAAGCCTGGGTGCTTTCATTGTAGAAACAACAAAAGGGGAATGATTAAAAAAAAAGCATAAAAGGTGGTAACACCAACTGGGAATCTATAAGGCTTGTTATATAGTAAGCGCTGGTGCCCGGCTTTGCACGTGGCGTGCACGTTTAGTTAGGGTGCAAGCGGTGACGCGCGCCGTTAGGGGGCGTGACTGACATCACAGCGTTGGGTCGTACTGTGATGTGTTCGCACGGTAACGCACGCGCACTACATTACAGGCCTCAGGCCCGTAATATAGTGTGTGCGGCCGTGCGGCCGTGCGCGCGTGCCTGTGCGAACGCATGTGCTGCACACTTTTTGTGTGTATGGTGTCAGCAACACAGTGAGGTAGTGTGTGTGTTACATTTATAATAAATCAATACGTTGGAATAAATAATTTATTAACATTGTACACACATACACATTTCAGCGGCGGTAGCGGCGCAAAATATTTATTTTCCTCATCTTCACCCCTGTCGGCTGGTTCCACGCTCACTACCGTGCACACGGCCCCATTATAGAAAGTCTGACTAACCTCAGCCAACTAACTGCTGCACACGCTCGCACGGCGCAGCAAGCGCACCCTCTATAGAACAGCCCTTATGTGGGATTCCTCAGTGTTGGTAGCGATCACACAAGAAGTCTATGGAGTGGGAAGGGGGAGGGGAGAAATACGATCCTGCTTGAGCTCTGTGTTCTCCGGCACTGAGTGTCTCTGCTGCTGTGTGAGGAGCCGGTGTAAAAGATGGTTGACGTCACCGTTCTCAGCACTGAACCTCCGATCCCACTATCAGAGGTTCAGTGCTGAGAGCGGTGACGTCATCCATCTTTTAGACCGGCTCCTCACACAGCAGCAGAGACGCTCAGTGCCGGAGAACACAGAGCTCAAGCAGGATCGTATTTCTCCCCTCCCCCTTCCCACTCCATAGACTTCTTGTGTGATTGCTACCAACACTGAGGAATCCCACATAAGGCCTGTAATATAGTGCGCGTGCGTTACCGTGCAAACCCATCACAGCGCGGCCTAAAGCTGTGACATCAGTCACGCCCCATAACCACGTTTTTCACCGCTTCACCCTAACTAAATGTGCACGCACAACGCCGGGCACCAGCGCCTACTATATAACAAGCCTTATAGATTCCCAGTTGGTGTTACCACCTTTTATGCTTTTTTTTTAATCATTCCCCTTTTGTTGTTTCTATAATGAAAGTACCCCTTTTTAGTATCTTACACCTGATTCACCCAGCCTTGTTCATTGCTCCAAGTGAGGGCGCTCCAATCAGGGAGAAACTCCCACAGAAGAGCTATCCATAGAGGAATACCATCTATAATCATATGCTTTGGTTAAAGACGCTCGAGGGGAGTATCCATCTTTATTCATATCCATCTTATATTGAAGAACAAACAGGCTGCACGATGTGTCTTTTTCTCTTGTTTATTCCCATCTAAGATGCAGATCCCGATGAAAGAGAGGCCCTGGCTGAAACAACACACCTTTCCACAGTAACAGCGGCTTATGCATAAAACTGAAGACCGGCAGAGTGAGTGTAACTCTGAGTACTAGCAAATTGTGCTTTACCTGAACGTTTTACACCATACGTTCTTTTCTTCTTATTCCCACATATCCTCTGGAACACCCTGCGCCCAAGAAAGCGTACGCCAAACTAGTGTTATACCAGTGTATAATTTACTGTCTGAATTTTAGCAATCAGAACTTTTTTTTGCCATTACTAATTTGCACAACTGAATCTTTTGAGACAAAATTGTTGAAAAACACACACTTGGGAGACAAAATATTTACTTTTTTAGAGCAGAATGTTTAATGTAACTAGGCCTTGTGTACAGCCTGTGAGTTCAAGGGAAATAATACCATGTTAAAAATAACTGTCAGGACTATATCACGACCTGTCAAATAAATATATATATATATATATAATTTATTTTTATTTAAATTTTTTTCTTACAGAAATCAGGTGATGAGGAAAAAGCTAATTTTGTTTTTTAAGAGACGAAATCATGCAAGAAAACAAAGGGTAAGCCTCTGTTGGTGTAGCATGTTCAATACTTGGCTGTAGTCACAGAAAAACCACAAATGAGGGTATAGTGGCCAGATATTAAATCACTTAAATGATGATACAGATCATCTAGCATCATTTATGGTAGTTCCAATTGAAACACTCGCTTATGTTACCTAATCTCGACTTTTTTTGTAACTGTTTTATTTTTTAGGCTTATATTTAGTAGCGTTGCAAATGGTAGCCCCAAACCCCTAAATGTTCAGGACAATAGCAAACATCACAAAATATACCTTCTGCTTTTGTTGGTAGCAATATTAGTGCTCCACCCTACAGAGAGAATGCAGCAGCAATGTACAGTATAGGTGGCACTGACTCGGGGACGTCTTTTAGAAGAAAGGCGATAGCCGTATATATAACGGTCTTCCTTCATACACATTAGCTTCTGTCGTGTTGAACACATTCAGTGAAACTTTTGCTAAAGGCGTTGGCAATTACCTTTGCAGACCAGCCAATGAATGGGTCATGCAATGTAGATCAATTGTTCCTTGGGCCATTCAACAGGAACAGAACATTTGTCAACGTTATGATCAGCTGATGGAGGCCTGGGAGAAGAAAGTGGACCGGATAGAAAACAATCCACGGCGGAAAGCCAAGGACAGCAAGACCAGAGAATACTATGAGAAGCAGTTTCCTGAGATCAGGAAGCAGAGGGAACAGCAGGAGCGATTTCAGAGGTAATCTGTTTGACGTTGGAGGATATGCCTACATGGCCCTGCTATTTTCTTGGGCCACTTTTCCTCCATCTTTTTTTATTTTTTATTGACCATTCTGTCAAATACTTTCAACAGACATATATTTATTTTATATTTACTGGAACTAGGGCATTAACCTGAGAGCTTTGAAAGTCTCACGAGCGTGAGCAGTGGATATGCTATGTCTTGAAGGCCCACTTACTGTAGTTTTCCATCAAAACCACAAACTTTTACAACACTAGCAGTTTCCAAACCACTTTTCACAGAATAATATGTTTAGGAGGTTCATTAAAAAGGTTCATTTACTGGTTATTTTTAAACCAGCGTGGGTTTTATTTAATGAGGACCTATTACATGACTTCTTAACATACTCTTGGTAGTGCACGTTTAATGATGCCATTGGAATTACATTGCACAAAGCAAATGAATACATATTAAATAGCATTTGCTTTTAGATAGCAGTGTTATCAGTCTTATTACAAGTGAGATTAGGTAAAGATCATAAAACCCTCTAAAGCAGGGGTGGTAACTCCAGTGCTCAAGGGCCACCAACAGGTCAGGTTTTCCAGATATACCTGCTTCAGCACTGGTGGAGGTCAAAGACTGAGCCACTGACTGAGCCACCTGTGCGGAAGCAGGGATATCCTAAAAACCTGTCCTGTTGGTGGCCCTTGAGGACTGGAGTTGCCCACCCCTGCTCCAAAGCCTTTCATTACCATGGAAATATATAAAAGTATATAAGAAATGTTATTAAATGAAATTTTGCATTGTTGTTGCCAGTCTATATTCAGCCTATTTAAACATGGCACTTCCATTAGTACCATTTGGTAGTAGAAAGGATGGCATCTGTAAATAAAACCGCTTGAGGTAGTGTGTTGCTGGCCCTTGTGCCAACGCTTGGGTTAAACAGTGCAGCACACAAATGGTTTCCAGGCCTGTCCAGCTGTGCTGATGTTCCTCATTACGTTTGCGAACACTGGCACAGACGTATGCAGTAGACAGAAAATCCTAATGGAAACTATGAACCAACCTTCAAGCAGCGATCCTGTCTTTGTTAGTTTTCTTTTTTATATATATATATAAAATTTTGTAACAGGATTTGAACATGTGGGTCCTCTAGCTCCCATCATGAATTCTTAATCTCTAGCCATGGTAACCTCTAGAATTACACTGGGCTCTGGGGAGAGCTCCATTTTAACCTCCCGGACACACTATTTCAAACAATTATATATCCTGAAAGGCGAATGAGATGTTAAAAAATAAAAACCGCCTTGAAAAGGCAAGAAGAAGTTTCTTAAAGTAAGCAAAAATAAAATGTTACAATTAGCGCTCAGCACGAATTGCTGTTTTAAGACTCAGAAGATTGTATTCTTTGCTTTCTCGTTTCCTATGTGTAATCTGCATACCTTTTCTTTAGGACCGTACAACACCCATGTGTATATGTATTGTGATTCATCTGTTTCAGGGTTGGTCAGAGAGGTGGTGGACTTTCTGCAACTATTGCCAGGAGTGAACATGAGATATCTGAAATCATTGATGGCCTTTCTGAACAGGAGGTGAGCTCACTGTAGTATCTGTTTCAGTTTTGATGCTATCAGCGTATCGCATGCTAATTTCATAACGAAAGGCTTCAAAGCATGCCAATGCCGTTAGGCACTTTATTTCCTCTGTGCATATGCCAGATGAATGTTAAAGCGGCGAAGGCTCCAACTTTGTCCGCTCTTTACTTTTTCCCCGTATTTCTTTGCCATATTGTAAAACATACATGTGGTACTTTTTCATTCCAAGCCTTCATGCAGCAGTTTAATTAGTTGCGTTTAAAAAAAAATTAAATCTTAATTTATATCTTGTAATAACATTTAGAATAAAAAAAAGAAAATATCTTCCTAATAAGAACCTCCATATATTACTCTGGTTACATTTCAGATATTGCTAATGCAACCTCCCATTGAACTAGCTGAAGTTTTGCTGTAGCTCTCATTCTCTAGAAATTGTGTTGGCTCCTGTATAATTGTATTACTAAACACTTGAGTTGGTCCAAAATAATGTGAAGTAATGTTCTTCTAGACCCCTATTGCACTACGAAATTAAAATGAAAGGAAGTTTCCTTGAAATATAAAACTATTTACACTGTACATTCTAGATAAAAACTGCAATCCAGTCTAACAGCCCCACCTTTTATTTTTCACATGCTTTATTTTTAGGCATATTAAGTATCAATGGGTACAAAACATACATTTATTTTTAAAGCATCGGAACCCGGGGCCCTCTGGAGCTGAAGCACATTTTCCGGCTCCCGAGATTCCTACCAGTGTAGTTTCTGATGTTCTGCATGGACATTAAAAACAGCCGTCTAATAGGAATCTGCAATTGATGATGTTGCGGCTTCTTATTGGCCCGCAGGAGCTGCGCGATGTTGTGGTCATATTGTTTCCTCTCAAGGGAGCCCAGACCTGGGTAACTGCACCAGTAAATATCTCTGGAAATGGGGGGTCCCGGGCTGGAAAATAATATGGTTCAGCTCACTAGTACCCCCCAGTTTCCAATGCAGTGTTTTTGTGTGTGCTTAGTTTCTGATCGTGCTATCTGGAATAGGTGGTACTTCTGCAATTACACAAATCAGAACAGATGTGCGAGTTATGACAATCAGAGTAAACAGACTACTTTAAAAAACACATTCCTTTGCTTTTTTTTGTCTTCTATTCTTTGAGCTTTTAAGGGCTTAGAAACATCTGTTATTTAGTATAAACAGTGATGGTGACTTAAGCATAGGCAATAACATGATACACATTTTATAGCCAGAGGCACAGCTCTTTTGTCCCTTATCAAAAGTTTTTTGTGCTACCTTATTATGAGCTACATTGGTCATGGCCTAACGTAGAAGTGTTGCCAAAGCTTTATAATGTATTTGTTTCGCTTTTCATGGTCTTGCACTGATCAAGAAAAAAAGTTGCATGTACTGATGAAAAAAAAAAATTTGTCATAACAAAGTATCTAAAATGGCATGCATGCTAATGCAGTATTTGTATACTGGTAAATGTAAGTATTTATTTTTCACTATGTCTCAAAACCATTAACCTGCTGAGTCCAAAGAGCGTTTCTTACATATAGAGGTATATTACTACTCCTGTATACTTTTTATCCCCGACATGGTGTTTGTAGGAAATGGTTGTAATGTATCACAGCTTGTTCTGCAGTGAAGGTTTCAGCAGCAAATTATAACAAGCTGTTTTATTTGCAGAACAACGAAAAGCAAATGCGCCAACTCTCTGTCATTCCGCCGATGATGTTTGATGCGGAGCAAAGGAGAGTGAAGTTCATCAACATGAACGGTTTGATGGAGGATCCTATGAAGATTTACAAGGACCGGCAGTTTATGAATCTCTGGACTGACCATGAGAGAGAGATTTTTAAGGAAAAGTAAATGTGATTCTTTTAAATCTGATTTCTTGCTGTGCTGCCTCATTAAAGCAGGAAGGCCCTTTCAGGGAGAGTGTTTTTTAATGATCTGGTGGGGTTGGAGGTCCTCCTTCAGCTGGGCTTTCAATGGTCTTACCATTGACAGAGCATAGGTCAGGAGATATTCAGCTTGAGAATCCCGACTCCTTTTGAGACTTCAGAATGGTTGGTGACAGAAAGCGGCCGCGCAGTTGCTAACGGTGGCGAGATGCTGATGGACATGTTTGAGGACAAAATCCCTCTTCAGAAATGTTGTCCAAACCCGGGTGCTGTGCAGCAACATGACCACGGTGGTCCTCCAGTGGGAAACCCCTTTCACACTTTGATAGAAAAATGCAGGAAATGTCTTCATCATCCATTAATTTGCATTATCCCAATTACATTTTTGGGGGCTGCTGTGGGGGAGGGTGAAAGTGTAAGAATTAGCAGAATGCATAATATCAGAGTGTCTCCCACATAAGTAGGTAGAGGTGCCCCCTATGCCCCTTAGTATTCCCCTAAAGTTCACAGGGAGTTGCTGCTTCAGAAGAAAGGACTAGCCCAGTGCTGTGGACATTTGAATTCATCATAGTTGTACTTCTACATTTGCTATATATAGGATATACGGTAACGTTGATTTAGTCATTGGTCACCAAATGAATAAGTGCTCACAAGCCTACATTTCCCCTATAATCATTCCCGCGACATCACTGAGGTGCAACGTGCTTCTGAGCATGAAGATTGTAAAAGCGAATCGCTCAAACCCATCAGAAGTTATAACTTTAACCCCTCTGCTGCCAGCAGGGCCAGCAACGCAGCTTTGCCATGCACTGCATGCCCCCTGGCAGCCGAAGGGTTAAAGGTGATAAGATACTGAAATTCACTGTAATAGTTAAATGTGTGGGATCATCCCAAGACCCGACAGAACGGAAGACCTGATTACAGCAGTTTCTTTTACAAAAGGGTTGCTAGTTACTTAGAGGAGTTCATAACTTTATTTGGGATTTGTTGCTCAAAATGAAAGTATTTGTGACGCCTCATCAAAAATCTTTCGATATATTTGCAGAGTTGAAAAGTAACAATTCATAGGTACATAAATTACATTATTATTATTATTAGTATTATTATTCTTGGAAGAACGTGCTGGCCTGCCTTAGTCAGGTTGCAGGCCTTATCTGAAGTCCATCTTTCATTTATGTACTTTATTATTATTTTTTTGAAATAGGAGAAAAATGTAACCCTAGTAAGCGCGTCGTCGCGGGCGCAGAAAACAAAAGGCAGGAAGGCAATGCGCATGGCCATAGAGCGCGCGTGCACAAGAGCGACGAGGCGGCCGATGCTTAGCAAGACCAATTTTTTATTTTGTCGCTCCATGGCCAGGTCACGTGCGCATTTTAGCCGATGAGGGAGAACCGCTCACGTGACGTCACGGCCCCCCCCAAACATTGAATTGGAGCTGCTCTTGGACACGTCTCCTCCAGACCCCACAGGCCACGGATCGCCTGTGCTGCAGGCGCACGTGACGTCACGGGCTCGGTCGCGCTCATGCTTACTATGTATAAACCTTACGGCCCAATGCCCATGTTACCTTCAATGTGTTTCGGATTAGTTGGTACAAAAGTGGTTCACCTCAAATTAGGTGAATTGGGATTTGTGATTGTGATCTGTTGTAGGTATTTATTTTGTTGGGGAGGGGGAGGGCATTTTCATTGAAATACAGAACATGGCAACTTTACTTCCTATTCTACATTTGTCCTCCCAGCTGTGAGTGGTCATAATGTGTGACACTTGCTCCTAATGTGTTTTGCAAATCTATTTATACCTAGACCGTGCTTTGCTACCTACTTTCAACCTCTTTGTCCAGTGTGGCCTTATTTGTAACAATTTAAGTGCATATTTTGTATTATAAGGTTTCTCGTGGGAGCACTTAGTGCAAATCCCCTGCAGCTTTATAATTCCCTACACCTTTTATGCCTTCCTAATCTGCAGGGAGGTGATGCTTACTGGTGCAGTTTCTGTATTTTTCTCTAATTTTGCCTATGTTTTAAAGCCCTTATTTTGTCTTTTCAAATTTCTTTTCATTTCATTTCCTGCTTTTGTGAGGTTCTGATTTTTTGCCCCAATCCTTTGGGGGGCGGGAGGGTAAATCAGACATTAATAAAAAATTGAACCTACATGTTATATTGAAGTATTCTGTATGCTACGAAACTTGTTTTGCCGCACCATGACTGTTGTAACAACTTTTAAAAATGTATTTATATGTAATCCTGTATCTGTTTTTACTTATCAGATTTGTCCAGCATCCCAAAAACTTTGGACTGATTGCCTCTTATCTGGAAAGGAAGGTAGGATTTCTTTTAACCGTTTTGAGCGCGGCTGCGGCCCCAGAGTGCCACGCTCCTCCCGCACATTGCGATCATTAAATCGCTCCTCCCGAGTGAACACACAATCGCGATGTCACTGAAGACCCACCCGGACGAGTAGTGTCCCCTCTCGTTTCTCAGCAGGTCACGTTACAGCCCTCCACAGGATACTAGCAGAAAGTCAGTTCAAGCTGCCGTTAAAAAATAAAAAAAAACATCCATTTAATATGTGCATCAATACAATCTGCACACTGACAAGTGATTGCCTAAGTTGCCAATTGATCGGCGAAGATTCGTCTCAGGGGTTCATTAAATCACTGTAAGGCTGCGCTTATAGTGCCAGTGTCAGCGACGTTGCAGCGTGTGCTTATTTATTTATTTATTTATAAAATATTTTACCAGGAAGTAATACATTGAGAGTTACCTCTCGTTTTCAAGTATGTCCTGGGCACAGAGTAAAACAAAATAATACATGGTTACAAATACAGTTACATAAATGAACAAGGTATACATTATATACAAGACATTGCATGCACAGTTAAAGAAAATATATATTATGAGCGTATGAAACAGTTACAGACCAGATTAAAGTGTGAGACAGCCTTAGATTTGAAAGAACTTAAGCTGGTGGTGGATATGAGAGTCTCTGGTAGGTTGTTCCAGTTTTGGGGTGCACGGAAGGAGAAGGAGGAACGTCCGGATACTTTGTTGAGTCTTGGGACCATGAATAGTCTTGTGGAGTCTGATCTCAGGTGATAGGTACTGCATGTGGTAGGGGTGAGGAGCTTGTTCAGGTAGCTGGGTAGCTTGCCCAGAAAGTATTTGAGGGTGTGACAGGAAAGGTGAACTTTGCGCCTAGACTCTAGTGATGACCAATCTAGTTCTTTGAGCATTTCGCAGTGATGTGTGTTGTAGTTGCATTGGAGAACAAAACGACAAATTGAATTGTAGAGGGTGTCAAGTTTGCTAAGGTGGGTTTGAGGTGCTGAGCCATATACTATGTCTCCATAGTCAATAATTGGCATTAGCATCTGCTGTGCAATACGCTTTCTGACCAGGAGACTTAGGGAGGATTTGTTCCTGTAAAGTACCCCTAGTTTGGCATAGGTCTTGGTTGTCAGGGTATCAATGTGCATCCCGAATGTTAAGTGGGAGTCAAACCATAAGCCCAGGTATTTAAAACTAGTAACAGGAGTTAGGGTGGTGTTAGCGTTGGTTCTGATCTGGAGCTCAGTCACTGGAAGCTTTACAAATTTAGTCTTGGTCCCAAATACCATTGTTACAGTCTTGTCAGTGTTTAAAAACAGTTTGTTTTGGGAAATCCAGTTTTCGAGTCTCAAAAAGTCAGACTGAAGTATGTGTTGAAGGTCAGAGAGGCTATGGCTGTGTGCATACAGGATTGTGTTATCTGCATACATGTGTATTGAGGCTTCCTTACAAGCTGTGGGAAGATCATTAATGAACACTGAGAAGAGTAGGGGCCCCAGAACAGAGCCTTGCGGTACACCACAGGTGATATCCAGGGGGTTGGAGTTAGAGCCTGAGATGTAAGCGCGGAGCGACGGATTGGTTGCGATCGCTGGAAGTCATCTCTATTTGATTTTCCAGCGACCATCGTGGCGCCGTCACTATAAGCGCATCCTAACTGCTGCAGAAGGGGACCCAAGCAAAGTTCTGTGGGGAGGATCATGTGACCAGGCAGTCACTAGATACAATTGGTGCACTGCTAGAAAGAGGGCAGAGCTCAAGAGCCAGAGCCGGTTTCAGAAAAGGAAATGGATGTTACTTTGTAAATGGTTGATATAGAAACAAAAATGCTTGTTACATTAGAATACATAAAAAAAAAATATATATTTTTTAAAGGTGCTACAAGTATTTTCTCATAGTACAGAACTGATTTATTTAAAAAATAAATAAAAAACACGTCGGATATTGCTTGAACTGCAGCTTTAAGGGGCACTCGAGGGATTAAATGGCTATAAGGGGGCAATGCGGACGTGCGCTACCGTGCACACACTCATACAGCCCCAGCGATCTGTGCACTTGGTGGCTGGAGATTGGGAAGGCATGGCGATCGCGTCACGGAGTTTATTTGCCCTCATTGGCTGAACCAGCTCACGTGACGCTGACGTCACGCGACTACAGGCCAAAATGACAAATTTACTTGTCTGGCCAAAATGTAGCAGCGTTGACGCGCTACATCGCTGCTAGGGGCAGCAGGCACTTGAGGAACTGCAATAGGAAAACAGGTAAAAGTTCCGGACATGCGCTCCATGACAACAACAACAACAACTGTTGGCTCACTAATCATTCGTTTGTTTTTTCATTTGACAATGAATGAAATATACAAAACAATGATTTACAATCTAACCAGGTTTGGGGAGCATTCTGGGTACGTATATGTCACTCCGATGCTAGACATTCCTTAGCAACCCTAGGTCACGTCACCCACCTGAGGTGCTGCCCGTGCACTGCTGCATAGTCTACCCCAGAACAATGAGAATGTATCAATATCCGTGCTCTAGTTGGGAGAACATAGCCCTCCAATATGTGTCACATGTTACAGCAACATTCAGAAATCTGATACACATGAGTTTTTCAGCGTGATGCATATTAGAGCTCGATGTTCTCTTAATAGTATGGATATTGGTACATGGTAGCTGCACAGCTTGCCCTTACACTGCATCACAGATCCATCGAGACAAAATCTGAGACATATGTCGATGAACGTACACTTGTTTGCGCCTGCAATAAGGATAGTCTTTGCAGTCCGATCTTTATCTCTGTTTGCCTGCGTCACCCCATATAACATCCTAAAGGAAGTTGCAATATATACAGCCCCATGGTGTATTCCAGATCTGCATTGTGCTACAACAGTTGAGCACAATGTAAATAGGTGTTTGCATGTTTGAGCTCTCCGCAGTCACTGGGATGTGGAACTTATGGCTCTAAGTTCATAGGACAAATTGACGTGTGTGCAGCAGGCAATACAATTAGTGGGCACCACATGCAGTAATGTCTGAGAAGCAACTCTTGCATTATAACCTCATATTATCCTACTCAATCTACTGCCTTTATTGCATCCACAATGAAAGGAAATGCTATCTCTATAAGGACGAGTCTTCATTGGCTTTCCACAAAGCAGCACAGGGCACTCTGAGAATGTAGCGCCAGAGTCCTCTCTCAACTTGTGAAGCCAGACGAGGCTTTTGAGCACCCAATGAATATCCTGTCTATATTTAAATTGGGTGCATTCATGTGTTTGCAATTGCATTAATGATTACATTAATTAAAGCTACGGTGACCTACGATTTCCCAAGGAAAGTGAGAACACGTCATTTAGGCTTTTTTATCTTTCAAAACTGGAACATGCGTTATCTGCAAAACATTTGTTATTAAGGGTGCATTCACTCTTCCTAAAAGTTCAAAAGCAATGCACTTAACTGTACACAATAATTCTCATCTTTGTAGTATTTGAATTGCAGTGTTTTCTAATTAAAATGAAGGCCACCCAGAATAGGGCCCTTTTTACTCATCGGTCTTGGGGTATAAGGCATTCACTTGAATGGGCTTTAAGTTGCATAATGGCTTAGCAGCAAATATGGCCCAATAATGTCATTTCATTGAGCTTCCTTTAAAAGGGCTGCCACCATGAATAGTAGTTAAAGCTTTGTTTTATTTGTTCTCTTGATTTTATAGAATGTAGCAGACTGTGTCTTGTATTATTATTTAACCAAGAAAAATGAAAACTATAAATCCCTGGTGAGAAGAAACTATGGCAAACGGAGAGGAAGGAACCAGGTAAATCTTTCATTAATAAAGCCAACTTTTGTGGCTGGTTGACGAACCGGAATGCCCTGTGAGTGTAAAAAAAAAAATTGAAAGTTATAGTGTATGCTTGTAGGGTATCTGAATATAATACCTTATAGGAAGTATGTTTGGCAAGAATGCAAGGTTTGGATGTATTGTTTGTGGTGGATATGATGCAATGCTGAGCTATGACATGCCCATCGCTACCAGGCCCGATTAGTCTTTATCATGTTTATCCATAAAGTTATTTTGTGGCATCCCGCAGCACACGGCTAACATATTGTTGTGCTTGCATCCTGATTACTATGGGCTACTTTAGTTTAGGGTCTTTGAAACAAGGACCTTCTTGTTGTGTATGCATGGGATAAATGGTCATTATAACCTTGTTCTGCCCTTTGGGCTGTTATAAATCGATAATTGAACTTGTGTTGTAAAGCATATAGACTCAGTCCCATACAGCCAGTGTTTTCACAATTTGATAAGTGTATTATTTTGATAAAGCGCCCTTCTTGGTTTGAGGAAGCACTATAGATATTAGCTTTGTGGATGAGGAGTTGCAGTGAGGTCTGTCTGAAGTGCAGCCTGTTTGCTCTTTAACTATGTGTTAATTGGCACACTCGCCCCAAATATTCAATCCTGCAGCAAAATAAATAAACCACTTATTGAAATATAATAGGAGCCATTAATACAACAGTGTGTGGAGCTGAGGCTGTAGAATGTGGTATAGTGCACAAATATTAATAGGCAGTTTGTAGACAATATGGGAAAATCAAAGTTATATCGCAAAATAGCATAGAAAATGGAAGTGGGCCTGTAGCTTTAATCAATGGACTACTTTAACTACTACTAAAATAAGTAGGCGAGATGAAAAGGTCAGCAGGGTGGAAGCAATCCAAGCCTTCATTCCTAGCGGGGTGGGTTGCACGGGCTGCACAAGACTGCTAAAAATCCGCCCCTTTTTGTGTGTGGCAGGTGGCACAGTCCAGTGATCTGACTAAACAGAAACTCGCTGTGTTGCTATTACAGCCAATCAAGATGAGCACAGCCACAGAGGGGGATTACCTTGAGTAACCCTTGTGGGATTAGTACCTTGCATGTGAGATGGGCAACTCTTCTGTAGGCAGATTAAGTGTCAGGATGACACCATTTCCTGAAATAAACACGCTGCCAGGTCACGCAACTTTTTTGTAAGGAGAACGGTGATACTTTTACTGTCGTGCCCACTGCTGCATTTTCTCCCTCTGGGTCTCCGCCCAGGCCAAAGCTTGATTGATCCTCAGCACAGGTAGTACAGAAGATTTTGAATGCACAGATGAATGTGCAGGTACGTGTAGCATTTCTGCTGTGTGGTTGTGCAGCTGATCTGTAGCAATCGGCAGGGTTTCTTGTGTTTTAAAAATAGCTTCTGCGGAAGCCAAGGATAAATGCACTCAGCTTTGTGTTATGCCACAAACTGAGCGCTTAAGAGCGGCAGCTGTCTGAATGGTATCCCTGGAAGCAAGCAGGTGATGCTGTAATGCGATTGGTTACGGATGTAATCGGCTTTAACTCATTTCATATCTTGTGTATTCTTTAGCATCCAGGTCAGGCACTCCAGGCCGACATCCAGTTACAGTACACATCACAATCTCAATGTGACATTAAGGTTAGCTTTTCTAACAGAAGCTATAAATTGTTGTATACTGTTGTACCTAAGTGCCCCCACCTCGCATATTTCTATATTGTGTTAACCCTTTTACTGCCGCATTCTACAAGGCCCCCAGCACGGAAAGAGTTAAAGCCTCTGACGCTGGCAACCAATCCTGATGTAGTTTTATATAGTTTGTTGCCTAGTAAATGCTAAAAATATGCATGTTAGCAGAAGACAGAATTGCATTCACTGTGGCTGCTTGTTACCTTCTAGAACAGGAGTGGTCAACTCCAGTCCTCAAGGGCCACCAACCGGTCAAGGTTTAAGGATATCTCTGCGTCAGCACCGGGACTGAGCCACCTATGCTGAAGCAGGGACATCCTTAAAACCTGACCTGTTGGTGGCCGTTGAGGACTGCAGTTGGCCACTCCTGTTCTTGACATGAAAGCATTACTCAGTATTTTCAGCTCTACAGAGTTTCCATGACATGCAATGTTCACCACTAAGGCTATTTATGTGAGTAAATCAGTCTAGCCCACAGCTGGAAAGATTCCATGGCAGAAATATGCTTACTGAGCAAGAGCCATTCACGTGGTCTTCAAAGGTGACTGATCTTTTTGTTAAATAACCTTTTCTCCAGCTTTCAATTGCATCACCACACATGTTGCATTTAGAAGATCTGTTTTCACTTTGCAGCCCCCGAGAGCTATGTCACTGGAACAGTCTGGTACATTTGAGATTAGGCGGTGAATGCATTTCGTGTGGTTCGCTATACCAGTGGAGCTCAACTCCAGTCCTCAAGGGCTACCGAAAGGTCAGGTTTTAAGGATATCCCTGCTTCAGCACAGGTGGTGCCATTTTCGACTGAGCCGCTGATTGAGCCACCTGTGCTGAAGCTGGGATATCCTCAAAACCAGACCTGCTGGGCAGTCTTGAGGACTGAATTTGAGCACCCCTTCTCTATATCCCCCCTAGCTCATCCCACTGTCATGAAGATCAGCACACACACCCTGTTTTAGGTGGTCACCCATCTGGAATCAGCATGCAATATTTAAATTGGCAAACGTTAGATGAGTCATGAGTGGAACCACCCAGCGAGTACAGACTTTTCAAAGTGATAAATGCACAATCCCACTTCCTACAATTCATGTCCTCCTATTAACTAGTTGATGACTCGCCAGGGAAACATTAGTTTTTTTACAAAGTTAGTACCTGACACCCCCCCCCCCCCCCCCCCCCGAGCATGTCCTGTCCTTGTTTTTATTTATTTTTTTACCATGCCCTGGCAATAGCTCCATATTAACCTCCTAGAGTCTTAATATTTCAAACCCTTCTTTCTCCTGAACGTAGTATCAGGTTATCTTATTATTATTATTTTTTTAAACAGCGTTGGAGAAGGCAAGAAGAGATATCTTAAAGGAAGTCCAAAAAATAACGTGCAAAATTCGTACTATAATCAATTTTGCTGAGAATCAATCTTTTCAACAAATATTTTTTTAAATCTTGTATCATCCCAAAACGGGGAAATTGCCCAGCGTGGCAGCTTGATGTGCTAGCACAGGGCTGGCCCAGCCCCAGTCCTGAAGGGCCACTAACAGGTCAGGTTTTCCGGATATCCCTGCATCCACACAGGTAGCTCAGTTGAGGACTGAGCCACCTGTGCTGAAGCAAGGATATTCTGAAAACCTGACCTGTTGGTGGCCATTGAGGACTGGACTTTGCCACCCCTGTGCTGGGAGATCATTTAAAGCTGCATTTCCCCCAATTTGACCTATTTTTACAATGAGGCCCTTTAAAGCAGGTTACAGCCCGTATTTTTATTTTGTCATCTGTTATAATGTTTAGTTGTTATTTAAAAATGCCCAGAGTTTGCAGTAGTGTTCACATGGCAACTCCTGCTGCCTCTTCACTTTCTACACTTCACCAGGCAGCCCAGAGCTGTTTTCCATGCAGCCTACAAAGGATCTCATCAGAAAATGACATGTCATCTCCTAATCTTCTCAGATATGGTCCGTTAAGGCCTACAAATGTTACCAAGTAACACATTATCTTTAAAAGAAATTAAACATGCAGGGGGGACAGCCCCTTATGGAGGCCGGTACAGACTATGTTGTGTGCCATGGATGTTAACACGTGGTTATTTCCCCCTCCCACTATCCCACTCCCACCACCGTCAACAACAGCAGCTCAACCGTCCTTCCCAAGATGAGAAGGAAGTTGAGAAAGTAGAAGATGAGGGAGCTGAAAAAACTGATAAAAAGGAAGAGGAGAGGAGGGAAGAAGAGGAAAAAGAGGAGAGGGAGGAATTTAGGTGAGTTATGAAATTTGAGCAAATCTTTGTTTACGTGCCAATTAATCACAGTGCTAATGATTGTTATGTCTGCTTGTATTCATGCTTTCATAGTTTGCCAGGCTTAGCGAAGCCTTTATTTTATGTGATTGGTCGCAGGTTTCTTTCCTGCACATTTTTAAATAATTCGTCTCTACTAACAGCAGACGAGCATGTTTCTTTCCCTTCATGTCTGGAGCAGACTCCTTTCTGTAAGCCTAATATTGTATTCTGGGTAAACACAATGAACTGCACATGTTTGTATTTTTCAAGTCACTAGCTATTCATTTAGTCAATGCATACACACTGCTCTGGTTAGAGACCCTCCTGAGGCGTAGTACAAAACGCAGTCTAACATCCCTAAACACTTTATTCTGACATTATCAAAATGTACGATGCACACACATCTTTGTGGCTGGTGCAGATATAGAACAGCTAGAGAGATACAGCATCTCTAGGGCAATACGATTTACCTTCTGTTATACTAGACCCAGCCTACTGTTGTACCCTGTATGTGATTTATGATTATATTTAGTGTTGTATTTTTATGCCTCGGGTCTCATTTATTCCTGTACGTACATTGAGGTTTTTCAAGGTCGTATCTTCGAAATACACACAAATGACTCAACTTAATTTTCTTTTACCTTCCCTGGAAAGTTATGAAACCTACTTTGAACCGCACACGTTTCATTACTGTTAGACTCATGAGATGGAATGGAAGTAATTTATTATCTAGCACCTCTACACTGCACCATGACGAAGACAGGAAGTAATCCCTGTGGGAGGCGTCCAATGACTTGTGAAATGGTTTTGTGGTTTAGTGTATTGGGAACTTTATGCAGTTCTCAGGATTTTGGAGTATGCTTTGAATCGTATTCCTTGCCTTCTTTGCAGAGATGTGGCTTTCACAACAGGACAATGTATAGAGACGCACACACCACTCCAATGGTGCGGACACCTTTAATAGCTCAAGGTAAGAAAAGGTAAGTTGATAAAAAAAAGAAGAGAAACACAAAGTGTGGTGCTTCCCATGAAGCACAGATTGAAGAGCGTCACATACAGTGGGCTGAAGGCAGCCCCTCTCGCGTGTGAACAGAAACACGTAGGGCAGTACTATTGACTGTGAGCAATGTCCGTGGGCTCCCCCAGATGTTGCCTAGACCAGGAACGAGCAAACAGGGTTGTGAGATTTTCTTGATGGGTGGGGGGGGGGGGGGCACGGCGGTTACAGAGGCCCTGCGCTTCCCCAAAGGCATTTAAATGCCGGGGATCGCGTGAGACCTCTGTAACTTCACTTACCTTGGCTTCCTTCCAGCAACCCGGCGGCAAATGGGGTCACGTGGCGTCACATGACCCCTGCGGCGTTATTTGATGCCTGAGCCGAGCAGGTGGGGAAGAGCAGGCAGGGGGGCGCAGGGAGAAAACTGTGCACCCCTGGCCTAGACAATGTGATACCATCAACTGGGAGTGAGCACGAGTGAGACAGCTTGTAGCAGCATCCACCGTGACACACAGAGAGAGGGAGGGAAGACAGGACCCAAAAGGGTCTGCAGTTGCAGCGACTGGCTCTGCGTTCAGCTCGCTGTATGAGACGCTGTTCAATCTGTGCTTCATGTGAAGTGTGAGTGTTTTTATCAACTTACCATTTCTTACCTTGAGCTATTAAAGGTGTCTGCACCATTTGCGTGGCGTGCGCTCTATACTTTACAGTTTTTACACTTTCAGAAGAGAGAAAATACTCTGAGTCAGCACCCTAATGGACATTTAACAAGTCACACACATCTCTGAAGCGCAGTTTGGGTTTTCTGTATACAACAGGACAATGAACTGTAGCAAAGATTTGAGCATTTTGCAACACACACACACACACCTCCACATTCTCACACGGTTTCCCAATGTTGGGTCATTAAGCATGGACCTAAACAGTTTGATATGGGAATTGCGATCATCAGCTTTAAATCTTAATATTCTGGGTTACAAAACTTAAATTACTTTTTCATTTTAATTTATTGGCTACAGCGCCAGTTGCATTATTGTTTTATGTATTTGCTTTGCGTTCAGGACATTTTCCCCAGGGTTTTTGCGTTTTGGTTCATTGCACAAGTGGCAAGCCTGTTCTTTTCTTTGCTGTGCTAAGCTTTGCAGTGCCTTAATCATGCCTCGTCTCTGGGTGCTTCCAGGGAGAGCACCAAAGACAAAATGGAAGCGGCAGCAGAAGACATGGAGGAAAGGGAACAGTCCACTCCCAGGGGGCGTAAAACTGCAAACAGCCAGGGCCGGCGGAAAGGACGCATAACCAGGTCAATGGCAAATGAGGCCGCTGCTGCCACTGCTGCTGCTACCACCACCCCTGCTGCTGCTGCTTCACCAGTGACTGTGGTTACACCTCCTGAGGAACTTCCACCTCCACCACCGCCTCCACCAGAGTCAAGTGAGTAGCAGGGATAACAAAAGCCAATACAGCAGTCGTGGATTTAAAGGTGCAGTCCTCAAAAACAAAGGGTAACAAGTATGCACTGTCCAATGCATTTATTTTTATTTTAACCATTACATTAGTGCCATTTCACCCATCACCACCTGTCTGCTGTACTACAAGACCCATCATACCCTATAACTGAAATATATATAAATAAATAAATATATGTATAGATAGATTTTTTGTTTTTTATTTCCATGTGTTTGGGTGTTTGTCTATACATAGATATAGATAAAAAAATATTTACTCCGCAAAATGTTTTCATTAAAACAAATGAATAGCGAAATCTCTGATTATATAATGAATGCAATTCCATTAAACTTTAAATTCGGCATGCTGGAGGATTATTGTCTCAACAATATTCTCTTATTACATCAAAACATGTAAACCTAAGCACGTTTTTCCAAATTGAAGAATGAAAAATAGTCCTATAGACTTCAGGAGAGGGGTGCATGGTTCAATGAATATGTATACTAAAATATAGCATCCCTGATTTACACATTTTAACTGTTGCATGTTCTTGTATAAGCTTGCTATTTCTCTTTGTTGAGGGTCTGGTGGGGCAAGCTTCATTGTCTGTTCTTGTAATACCTGCAAATCTTTCTTTACGGCAATACATGTAGTTTTTCAGGAAGCCAGCATTGAGATCATCCAGCACAAAGCCCCGGTGTCACTGGGTTTTAGCCCAATGCAAGCCCAATACAAGCCAAAACAGATCAATACCTGGTCCAATAGTAGGAATTTCTTAATGTTGGGCCTAGGGAATCATATTGGTAACCCATGTACATAATGAAGTGTTCTTTGTTTTAGCATTGCTGAAAGGCTCCTCTGTTTGGGAAGAGAGGATACAAGTGATATTATACCTGTGTTAAAAGAGAAACCTTCACTGAAACGTGGTGGGGGGGGGGGGGGGGGGGTTTGGGGGATGTGCATGTTACGCCAATCATTTTGCTGCATCGCACGTACACCATGCAGGGTTTCACCCGCTTTTTAGCAACTGGTTTTTGGTGATGTCTCAGTAGGCAGGAAGTGTCCTCCCCTTGCACATGCAAAGTGCATGTTTCCCTGCTTAGTTCTATGACTGGAGGTGTCTGTGCAATAATTCACATGATGCAATCATTGACTCTTTGGTCACGGAACAAAACTCCAAGTATCATTCATTGTGCATAATCTGTTACGTTAGTAAGCTGTTCCTAAAAATGTTTGTGCTTGTTTTGTAGAGTCATCCCACTCCCTCCTTTCTAATTTTCCTAATCCTTTTACATTGGTAAATCCTGCAGAAGTTTTATATTTGAGACCCACAGATGTTAAATAAGTCATGGGGATCTTTGATGCTAAAAGAAGGTAGATTGGGTGTTGCATGGACGAGTACTTTCACTACAAGAGATGCATCTTTCACAAACTCCACCATAGTTTGTTTCCTGATGCATGACTGAAGATCAGAAAATCAGATGGTCAAAAAGTAGCATGTCCTGTGGCGTTTCTTGTGTGCTCTAGCTTTGCATTTAATTTAAAAGAGCATTACCTGTTGCTCACAATTTTTGTGTGTGTGTGTGTGTGTGTGTGTGTGTGTGTGTGTGTGTGTGTGTGTGTGTGTGTGTTGCTATGAGTTTGCCCTGTTGTGTATTATAGAACATCTGTTTGGTCTTCCAACTCAGAAAATCTGCAGATCTTAAACCAACAGTCTATTTGAACATGATGGTACACCTTACTGCATAAATATCATACCTAAATGAAGCATATCCTTAAATTAATGCTCATTTGCAAACTAGTCTTTGCTTGTCTTTTTGAATATATATTTTTCCAGGTGTTGAGTCCGACTTGGGTGCAAATCAAACTAAATAACAGAGATGCATGCAATAGCTCCAAATGATGTAATAAATATTTCCATCAGGGGCATAGCTATAGTCCCAGACAGCACTTGAGGCAGAGCAAGATGGCAGGGGAGGAGCGTGCTCTAGCAGTCTGACCCGGAAGTCTTTCTTACTTCCGGTGTTTGCTGCTAGAGTGCGCTCCTCCCCAGCCATCCTGCTCTGCCTGTGTACCAACTGCTGATTCTTCTACCGGCTTATCCTTTAACACGGGGGGGGGGGGTGCCACCGCCCCCGCCTGTCTCCATTACCTCAGGTTGGCATGGGGGAGGGGATCTAAAGAGGGGAAATCCTGATGACGAGGGGGACTGGGGGAGATATGATGATGATGATGATGATGATGATGGTGATGATGATGATGATGATGATGAGTGGGACTGGGGGAGATCTGATGATGATGAGTGGGACTGGGGGAGATCTGATGATGAGGGTGACTGGGGGGGATCTGATGATGAGGGGGACTGGGGGGAGATCTGATGGGAACTGGGGGAGCTGATAGGGGAGACTGGGGGAGATCTGATGATGGGGGGACTGGGGGAGATCTGATGATGAGGGAGACTGGGGGAGATCTGATGATGAGGGAGACTGGAGGAGATCTGATGATGGGGGGACTGGGGGAGATCTGATGATGGGGCGGACTGAGGGAGATCTGATGATGCTGAGGAGGGATGATGAGAGAGAGGATTGGGAGAGGGAGAAAAAAATGGCTGTCAGTATTATCTTATAGTACTAGGCTGATTTATTTAAAGTGTATGGTGAATTTTACACAACTTTGGAGAAAAAAGCCCAACAGTATTTGAGGGGGAAAAAGCTATTGAATCTCATTGTGGATGGGTGCAGAGAGGTTCCCACCCTCTACTTTACGGTAACGTTGACGGTGGGAACCTCTCTACACCCATCCATAATGAGATTCAATAGCTTTTTCCAGAGGCGGCAAAAATGTCTGCCCCCTATATAGATAAGTAATCTATATTTTATATTTAATCTATATTTATATGTATGCGGTGTATTTGATTTTGAATCTACAGAATACGTTGATTTTTAATGGGGCCCTGAAAAAATGTTTGCCCGGGGCCCGCTCATTTCTATCTACGCCACTGCTGAAAAGGTAGCTGGAAATGTTTGTGAATATTGTTTTCTGAAGATTAGGGTGGACTTCACTACGGTTATCAGAGACTGATCTGTTTGTCCTATGCCAGGGGTGGCCAACTCCATTCTTCAAGAGCCACCAACAGGTCAGGTTTTAAGGCTATACCTGCTTAAGCACAGGTGGCTCAGTCTACCTGTGCTGAAGCAGGGATATCCTTTAAAACCTGACGTGTTGGTGGCCCTTGTTGACTGGAGTTGGGCACTCCTGTTCTATGCTATCTTTGCAGGTGGGTTATTTGACAGGGTTAGAACAGGTTATGCAGAAGCCTGAAATCCTTATTATCCGATTTCCTCAGTGGCCCTCCGACATGGAGTGGGCATCCATAAGTCTGATTACCTTATATCTGCAAGTGTCACTGTAAATTTAATGTAGGGGTACATTAACGGAGTGTGTGATTCATTTGTCTTTTAGCCATAACAACGATTGGTGTCATAGAGGTTTTCTGTTTGGAACTGCTGGCAATAATATGTCACTATCAAGTATAACTTTTTAGTGTGTGTGTCTGTGTGTCTGTCTAGGGATATAGTAATACAGCTGATGTACTATTAAGTTTAAAAGGGTGCAAAAAAGCAATTGTCATGTATGTTTTAGTGGTGCATGTTACTCACCTCACTAAATCCCTTCTAATCTTAAAATGTATTTGGTGCTTTGTAAATAACGAATGAAACAGTGATCCATCTTGTTGAGGAACAGTCTATACAACAAAGAGCTGGTGCTGAGCAGCTCCAGTGCGTTGGTCCTTCATATGTGAAAACAAAATTGTGTTCAACTACTGGCGCCATTTGTCTGCAACAAATTGTAGGTTCATTATTTAACACACCTTCTGCCAGAAAGTCTTGTGCCCTTAAAGCAGTGCATCTTCTGTCGTGACCGATATTTGTATTGTTTTTCTCTAAACTAGTGTTTTTCAACAGGGGTTACAAGGAACCCTTGGGTTCCCCTGGCGTTCCCTGCAATTTTCAGGTCATTTTAAAATTGTACTAAATACAGAAGAATTTACAATGCATCTGATCTTATACATGCTATTCCAGCGGGTTGGGGTTCCTCAGAATTTCCCAATATAATGATGGGGTTCCTTAACCAAAAAAAGTTTTTTAAAAAAAACAGTGCTCTAAACAGATGTGAAACTGAGTACATTAGAAATTGTGGGTGCTTTCACATATGGAACGTGGTGGAACTGTCACTTTAATGTAACAAACAATCTGCCATATTTAAAAAAAAATTCAAGATGTTTTTCTTTCTTCCTTGCATCTACAAGCTTGCTTCAGTAAGGTTCCCCTTTGCTTTTTGTCCTGTGTACAGGAGTGAGATGCAATTCTCTTCATCGCTGGTGTGCAGATGTTTTGGTAGGATTTTCTATTTTGGGAATCTTTGCAAGGGAGAGCAGGGCCGCTGATCTGTGAGCTCAGATCACTGCAGTGTTAAATGATGGAGTAAACACAGCCTCCAGATTATGTCCTTTGTGTTTTACCTGAGGTGGCTGGTTAAGGATATTACGCTTCAGTCAAGTCCTGGGTAAAAATAGAGAAGTGCAAGATTATGTCACTGATGGGGAGATATGAGCTGTGAAGTTACTTTGGTGTCTGTTATGTGGTGTTTATTTGTGGACGTGTGTGTGTTTTCTTTCTTTTCCATGATGTATTTTTATCTTGACCTACATTTGTTCTCTGGAGTCCGATGCACAGCCGTTTTCCCTCCCTCTGTCTAACGTGGTTTTATTTTTCTATCTGGGTGAGCGTCTGTAGCCCATTGCAATACAAAAGGGAAGGGCCAAACAATGAATGGGATGTTTAATGCACGATAACGGCCGTTGGGGAAAATGTTTCATATTTTAAATATAACTACTAACGATGCATGCTTACTAGATATCTTTATTTAAGGTGGGCAAACAATGGAATTCCTAGCTATGTGACCACATTCTCTACCAATGTTAGTTTCATATTTTTATATTATTTTAGTAAACTTTAGGTTTAGGCCTAGTCCATAATTAGAAGTGTATTAAATGATTCCCTTTGGCAGAGAGGGCTATGTAAAGCCTCATAAATAATTAATGAAAAAAAGCAGAAGCAATTGCGAAGTTGCAAACACGATGCTGAAGTTAAGGGAGCACTCCTATGGACTATTTTTTTAAAAAATATATAGGCTTAAAGCAGAGCGTCTTTGGGGCTGAACCACGTTAATATCTTCTCCGTTCATCCCCTGCTTCCTGAGATACTTACCTCTGTAGGGTGTGCTGGTATCTCTGCTGTTTAAATGTCCCACGTCATGTGGGCCAATAGGAAGCCACAAGGGATGGCATCACGAATTTCCTATTGGCTCGCAGGACGCGGGAGCTTTAAAGTTGCCATTTTGCTAGCCCCAAATAGCCCGGACTGGGCTGCTACCGGCACCGCCTATGGATGTACTGTATCTCGGGAAACACGGGGTCCCCAGAGCTGAAATAGACATGGTTCAGCTCAGGATAACCCCTGTTTCTAACCCTGCTTCTGTAATTTAAAAAATGGTCCCTAGGAGTACTAAACATTTTGAGAACGGAATAATGCATGTATTTTATTTTTTTTGGTAGAAGTAGCATCATGCAGCCAACAGAGTTTTCAATGGAAATTAGTTTTTTTCCATCTGTATACTTTTCTGCAGCATGTTTATCTTCGAACTAGTTCTATCCCTTTTTCTGTTTGACGTGCATCCCACTGTTTTGCTCGTTAGGCTCCAATAATACTCAGATAAATTCTGCTTTTTTATAAATGTATATGAAAACAAACAATGTGTATATGTGGTTACTTTTTTTGGGGGGTTGTGCATGTAATTATAGTTGTATCCATTAAGAGTACATGAAATATCTAATCGGTACAGTACATTTGCATAATTGAACTCTACATTATAGAGCAGAATGTGAAATACTAGCCAGTGTGAGTTTGTGGTAAAAATCAACGTTACCAAAGCTGAATTCATAGGATTGAATCATTTAGTGCAGTAGTTTTTGACCTATTGTTCATGGTGACACTCCTAGCTTGTTTTTATTTTTTTTAATACAGATGACCTCCTCATTCTGTGTATGCTATTTCCCATGTAAATGTAATCTTGGTAATCATTTTACAGACTTTTTTTTTTGGCTGTAAATTCAGAGGCAATTTTTCCATTTATATTTTTTAAGTTGAGTTGCATTTCTGTGTATCCTTCTAAATTTTGTCTTGCTCTGTAAAAGTTCGTAACACACTTGATTAGTGTTTGGGGCACACTATACCTGCTTTAGTGTCATGTTTGGCCACATAGGTTTTCTGTTACATTCGGATGTTTGAAAATTAGAAAGCCTTTGTATTTTATTACTTCTAAATGCTACTACTGAATAAGTAAGGAACTGGCAAATAGCGCATTGTAACCTTGTGATTCCCAAACAACTGGTAAATCGGTCATTCTTGTACGTTTCTATCTAACTGCAAATATATCTACTTTTGGTTTAGTCTTTTAGAGCTGGAGGGGTCTCCAGTGACTTAAACAAATAAGTTGGATGTCCAAAACACTAGTAACGACTCAATCTAATATTATAATATACTGTATGATGTGAAGCTGTTAATAGGCATGTTCAAGTGATTGGAAAATAACACATTTAGTGTGGCTTTCAGACTATATTGAATAGGGTTTTGTCTTTCCTTTGGTGCACGCTCATGGTAAATTGTGAAATCGTTTTTGGAGAACTTGAAAATAATATTTGGTCCTTTGAAGATGTCTTCTGTAGTCTCTCTCTCTCAAAACCGTTCATGTTGTCTCTGCACAAGTATCAGGTGCACGCCGGAAAGCCATTCCTGTTTTCGAATATGGCTCGCAGGTCGAAACACAAACTGTTCCAGGAGTGTTCTTTCCATGAAGACTTCCCCTTAGAGTTTCAATTTACCTTGCTAGAGGTAGATGGGATTCAGATGTAACCTGTGGACATGGCTGTAAGAGTTCTTGTAGCTTTCTGATCTTTGCAGCCTATTAAACCTATTCTGCAGTGGTTTGTCAGTGTTTCTTTGTTCAGTTGTAATTGTGATTTTAGAGCTCACAGAAGCATTCATTAGTCCTTCCTTCCGCCACTAGCTTGTCATAATCAGAACTGACTGCCTCCCACAGTCACAGGCGTTCTTCCCCTTGAATGGCTTTTATGGAGGCGGCCTGAACGTAAACGGATAATTGGAGTGTAGGCTTTGTAGGATTGGTGCTCGTAATGCAAATCCAGGTCTTTCTTTTTGATGGGATTTGCTGTGTTGTGCTTTCAGCTTCGGCAGACACCGGGGAGACCTCACGTTGGACTGAAGAAGAAATGGAAGTAGCTAAAAAAGGTAAAGATTTCACGTTTGGATTCTGTGGATTTCTCCAGTGCGACATTAGATGCCGGCTGAGTTTGTTGAAGTGTTTGTTTGTTTGTTGCTTTGCAGCAACTGTAACATTTAGTTCTTCTGACTTGGAAAAAGTGGCAATGTAAGTAGTATTATATGTGGCTATGTGAGTGACTATAAGTCGTTCTGGATTTAAAGCCCTAATTGTGAAGCGAATGGACATGACCTGAATTGCATTGTGTCCATGAAGCCCCTATTTGGAATTCAGACAAAATGCTGTTTGAGTGTGTACAGTGTTTAGAACACGCCTGTGTACACCTGCAATTGGTTATTATAGGTCACATGGTCATAAATAATGCTACATAGTGTGCTACTTATCTTAAGGTTTGCGGCCTTCTTTCCTTTATTACTATCCTTTTTCTTTGCCTTAGAAATCAATGGCGTAGAAAAGACTCAGGTTTTATTTTTTGCACGTAACTCCTTGATTCACACTTAAAATTCAGCGTTGTATCCACCTATTGGAAATCTTTGGTGGAAATAATTGAATGGTCACGTAATTGAGAGATGGTAAATGGTCACCTTTCTCTCTTGGGGATCGGGGTAAGAGGAGTACTGCTTTTCTATACTACTGAGAGAGGTGCATTTTTGGGATGCCGTGGTAAAGAGGCGAGATTCTATATGGGCCCAGAATGAACACCCAGCTGGTGCTTTTTATTATAAAGGCTGCATGCAGCTGTAGCATTTTTCAGATGACCACTTTATGGAAAGTTTTTACACCAACATAGGGGTAGGGGATACTTTTTAAAAGCTGTTTTTTTTTTTTTTTTAAAGAACTTTTGAACAGTTTTAAAATAAAACGAAAGGGTTGAAATGTTACTGTGCCATTTACCCCAAACGTTCTTAGTCCAGTTTACTCTATTAAAAGAAAAAGTTAAACTTCATTCAATTGATTTTTTTATCATGACTTCATACTTCAGTTTTAAATTGTCCTGGAGTAATTTCTTAATATTTTTGTCTTGGTGCATTTCATTTGATAATAGTCAGAAGCGGTCAGGTGACCGCGAGTGCTGGGTGGGCCTCAGCACTCTGACCCCACGGGTCCTCTGGCAAGCAAAGAGTTAAAGTAAATAATGTGACTGCAATGAATGGTGATGGACACAGGCTGCTGCTGCTGCTTTAAGTTCTCACTTGGATAAATGGTTTTGCCTTGTTGCATCTTCAAGATTAAATGTGCTATTCAGAATTGCTTTACCTCTTAATAATTATATGTATTTGTTTGATGGTGCAGTTTATGGTACATATTTATTCCCATGGAAACCATATGTTGTTGTTTTTTTCTAACGAAATTAGGCCTTTTATCTTGTAAATCCCAATTTTAACAGCTCGTCACATGATCACACTACTCTAATCCACTCATAGGAGTGATGTACTGTTAATGTAAACCTGCAGTGCATTGCTTGTTACCGATGCTTGCACTCGTGGCATTTACCATCTGCATGCTGACTCTCCCCTCATAGCATGTGGAGGTATTGGGGGGAATGTTTGTGTTTTTAAAGACTTTTGTGAATTTTGTGATCTAACATCTATGACTCGGGTTTGGGAAAAAGTGACGGTAGGCTCTTGATGCAGCATTAAGTGTTGTGGTTTTATGTTGTGGAGTGATGTATTCATTATTGTTATTCACACTTCAAACTGGTGCATAAATAGAATTTTGTTTGCATCATGCTTTATACTATGTAAATCTGTTGACGGCAAAGGAGGACATTTCTGACCTAGTCTGGTACCTTTTTCTTACTGCAATAAAGTAGACAGTACTTAATGTCAGGTTTAATTCTTCTTCCTGACCTGTAGCATTAAATAGTGTCTATATGCAAAGCACTTTGTGAGGTCTGTTACCCTAGTTGTCTATCACCTATCACGTCGGCGTGTGTGTGTGTGTGTGTGTGTGTGTGTGTGTGTGTGTGTGTGTATATACTATGACTTGCAGGGTTTATGAAAGAAAGTCATTGGTCATTCTCAGATGTTTTATAAAACCACCATCATTACTGTATCATTTCAATGTGCATCATTTTTGCTTCTTTACATAGAATACATTTTGTAACAGCTTTTTTTTTTTTTAGTGGGGGGGGGGGGGCTGCTCTGGTTTAATACATGTATCAGAAAGCAGAGAGCGGCTTTATATAAGGGACAGGAAACGCCATTTGCAATTTTGGCTTTCATCGGGGGACAGGAGGGGGGAGAGAGTCTTTACCTGAAATGACTCCTGCTAATTCTCTGCTAATGCATTTACACAGTGTCACAGTATGATTAGCAGAGCTCCATGGGGAGAGTTTTGGCTTTGCTTGACAAATAGCTTTAGTTCATTCCGGTTGAATGGAAGGGCAGAAAGGAGGTAAACTGACAGATGCACGTGCGTTAAAACACCTCACAGCCAATATTTCACTTTCAGACCTTTTAAACCAGAATCATTCATTTGTGTTGCAATCAATATAAATTTCACATCTTTGTCACTGGGTTGACATGATATATTCATTGTGCACTCTAATTGAAATGGTTATTGTTGGGAGAATGCCGGACACTGATTGTACTTTTACTTTAAGCACGTACTGTAGAATGCCTTCTACTTCCTCCCGTACTGTATAATGCGTTCTACTTCCTCCCGTACTGTAGAATGCCTTCTACTTCCTCCCGTACTGTAGAATGCCTTCTACTTCCTCCCGTACTGTAGAATGCCTTCTACTTCCTTCCGTACTGTAGAATGCATTCTACTTCCTCTCGTACTGTAGAATGCCTTCTACTTCCTCCCGTACTGTAGAATGCCTTCTACTTCCTTCCGTACTGTAGAATGCATTCTACTTCCTCTCGTACTGTAGAATGCCTTCTACTTCCTTCCGTACTGTAGAATGCCTTCTACTTCCTCCCGTACTGTAGAATGCCTTCTACTTCCTCCCGTACTGTAGAATGCCTTCTACTTCCTCCCGTACTGTAGAATGCCTTCTACTTCCTCCCGTACTGTAGAATGCCTTCTACTTCCTCCCGTACTGTAGAATACCTTCTACTTCCTCCCGCACTGTAGAATGCGTTCTACTTCCTCCCGCACTGTAGAATGCGTTGTACTTCCTCCTGCACTGTAGAATGCGTTCTACTTCCTCCCGCACTGTAGAATGCGTTGTACTTCCTCCTGCACTGTAGAATGCCTTCTACTTCCTCCCGCACTGTAGAATGCGTTGTACTTCCTCCCGTACTGTAGAATGCCTTCTACTTCCTCCCGTACTGTAGAATGCCTTCTACTTCCTCCCGCACTGTAGAATGCCTTCTACTTCCTCCCGCACTGTAGAATGCATTCTACTTCCTCCCGCACTGCAGAATGCATTCTACTTCCTCCCGCACTGTAGAATGCCTTCTACTTCCTCCCGCACTGTAGAATGCCTTCTACTTCCTCCCGCACTGCAGAATGCATTCTTCCTCTCCCTTGTAGAGATAGGAACATGGTGAAAGCAAGTAACCCGTTTCTAGGCCTGACATGTATTGTCTCACTGCCCTCAGTAGCAGTTTTACTGTTTGTATATAGGTTTTAGGTGGGTGTTCTTGCGTCGAAGACCATTCCTAATTAGTATAGCTTTATAACAAGCTGTCATCTTATTTAACTCGCCCATGGTACATTTTTTTTTTTTCATCCTCATCTCGTGCTTTATTTCAAATATGCTACTGTCATTTTCATTTACATAAAGTAAAATAATTGCAGAACTAGTTAAACATGCACAGTAAATACTCTGGTAAAGTTGCATGTATCCTATTATTTTATACTTTCAGACCTGCTCTTTGCTCTTGTTCTGTCCATAAAGTAGCTCACTTGAACATACAGTATCATTAAATAAGATCTAAATGTTTTAAACAGATGGGTGAGTGTTTCCGCTGTATTTTAACTCTGAATGTGACACGGTAAATTGATTTGGAGGGAATCCAACTCGGCAAACATATTTTGTAGTCTCAGTATAGTAGCCTTGTAATGCAATACAGTGTTTCCCACTCGGGCTGTATATAGAGCTGTGGTGTGGCCACAACATCGTGCAAACTTCATTTGTGCGGCTAGGCTGTAGGGGGACGAGCACATTCAGAATAGGGTTACGGCTGCCTCCTATATATAATCGGTGAGAAACCCTTACCTTAAGATTTTTGTTTTAAATGTTTTAGAATTTGCTGTGCAAATAATGGGTAGCTCTTGACTATGACAAGTACAATAACACCGTACCATGGAACATATAAAACATACTACGGCTTATACATTGTTAGTCTAAGGAAACAATGTAACATTCGGTTTCAACGTTTAGTTATGCCGCAGAAGTTGTAAAGCGGGTTCTAGAAGATACACAAAACCCCAGCAAGCTCTTTTTGGGAACCCCTTAGCCCCCACAATATATATATGTATACAAGTGTCAAAAAGGAGTGCTATTGAGCATGGCATATGTATTCAACAGACGACAGAGAAGCCCAATGCTACATCCAACATGACAGAAATACACAGTAAAATACTTATATATTCTCTTGAAAAAGGGTCATTTAGTTTAACCCTTTGGCCAAAGCGTTGTAAGCTTGCGAGCCACGACAAGGCAGACACCCGTTCGCAAGTCCGAACACTACCAGATAAAATACTAATACACCTCTATTAGGATCTAGAAGATGCCATTTTTAACATTCCCTGAACCTTTTATATTTTTTGGGGGGGTGGGGGGAGGAGGAGAGGATCCAACCATATTTCCCCAGAGAGAAAAGGACTGCATGATATCACAAGATGTATTTAAGAGGATAAAAAGGGAATGTAAAGGCAGCAAAGAAAATTAATAAAGGGAGCAGCTAAATTGAACTTCTGCTTAAACATGCGTCATTGTTTTTCAAACCTCTTGCACAGTAATCCAGGGATGCTCAACTCCCTCAACAGGTTGGGTTTAAGCATATCCCAGCTTCAGCACAGGTGGCTCAGTTGAAGACTGTACACCTGTGCTTAAGCTGGGATATCCTTAAACCCTGACCTGTTGAGGGAGTCTTGAGGACTGCAGTTGAGCATCCCTGCTGTATTCCATCTCTCATACCCAATTGTCAAATGATAATTGCCCATTAACTTAATTTTTCAGCATCATATAACTATGTAAACGGAATACAACTACCTGTTCATTTCTGATAAAGCTACTCATTGGCTGTGTACCAGCAGGTTGTGTTTATTCTAGTGCAGTTAAAGATGCAAGATGGAGTAAATAATTTTGACCGTACCATCAAAATAATCTTTGGTGTAAACAGAAAATTGAAGCGCTTTTTCACTATTAACATCTGAAACACTAATTAATTAAACAAGTCTCATACCTGTTGTATGTGAGCGAACTGCAGTGAATTTAAAATGTGATTTGAAACCCTGCAAATTTACATATTAACCAAGAATCACTGTAGAAAGCATTGAATGGCTTGTTTTTAAACACAAACATAAAATAATCCTTGTACATAGGAAAGAGCTGCTTATTTAGGACCATATTTACACATTTCTGGCGCTACCCCATAAAACACCCTTCTGCATAGAACACCTTCTGTTGGAAGGTGTCTTATGGAGTGGCACGACATCTCCATCCTGCGCCATTAAAACAGTTACTACTATTATTGATTAATGCGGAGACTGTTGGCATTTAATGTGTAAATGTCCTTAGAGATGTGTTGACATTAGAAAAGGAACTGATGCACTGAGGCAAACATTTTTCGGGGAAAGGAACATGCTGCACTATACAATGATCCGCTCTGTCAGTGCACTTCCCACCTCCAAACTTTTAAAGGTGACCTTTAAAGTAGCTCCAATAAACAGACATCTCCGTTGTATTGATCCTGGGTGATGGCACAGGCTGCCTTTAATAATAATTACAATTGGCATCCTTCCCCACTGCATACAGTATCTTATACTATATTAGTGAAAGCACTGTATGTTTGCCTGCCTGCCTGCATGCATGCCTGCCTGCTGGATGTCCGGTGTCCCTAGGGGAAATCTCATTGGTCCCTTGGGCCGCCCCCGCACACCTCTCATTGGCCTGAGGCGGAGTGACGGCCCAAAGGACACACAGGGACAAAAACACACACACAGGGATATACACGGACACACACACGGACACGGACACACACACACACACACACACACACACACACACACACAGTAGGGGGGGGGGGGTGTACATTAGCAGCATGTATAACCCGGGGGGGGGGGCCCTCACATACCCGCCGGAGCCTCCGCCTCTTCCTCCCCAAAATCAGCCTCCCCCCCCCCCCCCCCCGGCGCCGCTACAGTCAGCGGAGGAGCGAGTGCCCGGGACACAGCGGGGGAGCGGCCACAAGAAGCTGCCTCCCGCCTCAGTTCCACGTGGGAGCGGCCGGACGGGTGAGTGAGCGGCCTTCACCTCCCCTCACCCCCCTTCAAATCACCTCCCCCCCCTTCACCCACCCCTCACCTCACCCACCCCTCACCCCCCTTCAAATCACCTCCCCCCCCCCCCCCCCCCCCGGCGCCGCTACAGTCAGCGGCGAGTGCCCGGGACACAGCGGGGGAGCGGCCACAACAAGCTGCCTCCCGCCTCAGTTCCACGTGGGAGCGGCCGGACGGGTGAGTGAGCGGCCTTCACCTCCCCTCACCCCCCTTCAAATCACCTCCCCTCCACACCCCCCCCCCCCCCCGGCGCCGCTACAGTCAGCGGAGCGAGCGAGCGCCCGGGACACAGCGGGGGACCGGCCACAACAAGCTGCCTCCCGCCTCAGATCCACGTGGGAGCGGCCGGACGGGTGAGGGAGCTGCCGAACGGGTGAGTGAGCGGCCGGACGGGTGAGGGAGCGGCCTTCACCTCCCCACACCCCCCTTCACCTCCCCTCACCCCCCTTCACCTCCCCTCACCCCCCTTCACCTCCCCTCACCCCCCTTCACCTCCCCTCACCTCCCCTCACTCCCCTTCATCTCACCTCCCCTCACCCTCCCCTCACTCCACTTCCCTTCCACCTCCCTCCACCCCCCCTTCACCTCCCCTCCACCCCCCTTCACCTCCCCTCCACCCACCCTTCACCTCCCCTCCACCCCCCCTTCACCTCCCCTCCACCCCCCCTTCACCTCCCCTTCACCCCCCCCACCTCCCCTTCACCCCCCCCCACCTCCCCTTCACCCCCCCCACCTCCCCTTCACCCCCCCCCCCACCTCCCCTTCACCCCCCCCCCCCCCACCTCCCCTTCACCCCCCCCGACCTCCCCTTCACCCCCCCCACCTCCCCTTCACCCCCCCTCACCTCCCCTTCACCCCCCCCACCTCCCCTCCACCCCCCCCTTCACCTCCCCTCCACCCCCCCCTTCACCTCCCCTCCACCCCCCCTTCACCTCCCCTTCACCTCCCCTCCACCCCCCCCTCACCTCCCCTCAACCCCCCCTTCACCTCCCCTTCACCTCCCCTCCACCCCCCCTTTCACCTCCCCTTCACCTCCCCTCCATCCCCCCCCCCCTTCACCTCCCCTCCACCCCCCCCTTCACCTCCCCTCCACCCCCCCCCTTCACCTCCCCTCCACCCCCACCTTCACCCCCCCTTCACCTTCCCTTCACTCCCCCCTTACAACCTCTCACCACCTCCACCCCCCTTCCCACCTCCCCCACCCCCCTTCCCAACTCCCCACCACCTCTCCCCCCTTCCCACCACCTCCCCCCACCCCCCCCCCTTCCCACCACCTCCCCCCCTTCCCACCACCTCCCCCCCCTTCCCACCACCTCCCCCGCACCCCCCCCCCCTTCCCACCACCTCCCCCGCACCCCCCCCCCTTTCCCACCACCTCCCCCCCACCCCCCCCACCTCCCCTTCCCCCCCACCCCCCTCCTTCCCACCACCTCCCCCCCCACCCCCCCCCCTTCCCTGAGGCGGAGTCACGGGCCAAAGGACACACAGGGACACAGACACACACACACACACGTAGACACACACACACACACACACACAGACGTAGACACACACACACACGTATACACACACACACGTATACACAAACACACACACGTAGACACAAACACACACACGTAGACACACACATAGACACACACATACACACGTACACACACACGCACGTAGACACACACGCACGTACACGTAGACACACACACATGTACACGTAGACACACACACATGTACACGTAGACACGCACACACACATGTACACGTAGACACGTACACACACACACACACGTACACGTACACACACACACACACACACATGTACACGTAGACACGTACACACACACACATGTACACGTATACTCACACACATGTACACGTACACACACACATGGAGACATACACACACACACGTGGAGACATACACACACACACGTGGAGACATACACACACACACATGTACACATACACACACACACGTATACACTCACACACGTATACACACAGGTATACATACACATAATGTATACACACACACACATGTATACACACACATGTATACACACACACACATGTATACACACACACACACACGTGTATACACACACGTGTATACACACACGTGTATACACACACACATGTGTATACACACACACATGTGTATACACACACACATGTGTATACACACACACATGTGTACACACACACACACGTGTACACACACACACACGTGTACACACACACATGTGTACACACACACACACATGTGTACACACACACACACATGTGTACACACACACACACATGTGTACACACACACACACATGTGTACACACACACACATGTGTACACACACACACATGTGTACACACACACACATGTGTACACACACACACACATGTGTATACACACACATGTGTATACACACACATGTATACACACACACATGTATACACACACACATGTATACACACACACACGTATACACACACACATGTGTATACACACACACACACACACACACACACACACTTATACACACACACACATACAATGTATACACACACACAAACATGTATACACGTGTATACACACATGTGTATACACACACACGTATACACACACACAATATATACATACACACAATGTATACACACACACGTGTATACACACACGTGTATACACACACACACACATGTGTATACACACACACGTGTATACACACACACACGTGTATACACACACACACGTGTATACACACACGTGTATACACACACACACGTGTATACACACACACACGTATATACACACACACACACGTGTATACACATACACACACACGTGTATACACATACACACACACGTGTATACACACACACACCCCAGCACCACCACATCAGCACACCGGTATCCCATGCCCCCCCAGCACACTGGCATTCTCGGCTCCCCACCATTCCCAGCCCCCATCAACACCATCAGCACCCACACATCGCCACCTTTGCACCTCCCCCATCGGCACACCCACATCCGCACCCCCACATCAGCACCAAACCCTCCCAAATCAGCACACCAATACAATCACCATCAGTACAGCCACAGCAGCACTACCACCGCACATGGGCCGCGTGGACCACTCCCCACCCAAATGCCACACCCACACCACAAACATCCCGGGCAACGCCGGGGCTCTCAGCTAGTACTCTATACAGCTTAAGAAGTGTGTAGGTATTAACAAGTCTTGCTATAGCTTTATTGTAGCATGTTGGTTGCCGTCCGTGAACTTACTGAGCATTAACTTTCTGCTGTTTCAAATAATGTGGTTATTTCCTTTAACATAGAGGTGTCCTGTTGGTTTGTGTTTCTGTTTTTGGCAGGCTTGATAGAACATGGTCGCAACTGGGGTGCAATCGCCAAGATGGTGGGGACGAAAAGTGAGGCCCAGTGTAAAAACTTCTACTTCAATTACAAAAGGAGACACAATCTGGATAACTTGCTGCAGCAGCACAGGCAAAAAGTGAGTCATTGTCAAGGTTTTGTGCATGGATCTATTTATTTACATACAATTCGGAGAATTGAGCTTCATAAGAATATAAACCCAGACGAGGCCTTGAACTATCAGCACTGGGCAAGCTTTTTGTAAATCATTACATTAGTAGTGAAGAAAAAATGAGCACCACTTAACAAAAAATCAAAACCATGTCTTTTGCCAATTGTTTAGTTTCCCCAAACACAATATTTAATACAAAAACAATCAGAAGGCACTAAAACTGTTACTTCATCTTCTTATCTTATACTATATTAGTGAAAGCACTGTATGTTTGCCTGCCTGCCTGCATGCATGCCTGCCTGCTGGATGTCCGGTGTCCCTAGGGGAAATCTCATTGGTCCCTTGGGCCGCCCCCGCACACCTCTCATTGGCCTGAGGCGGAGTGACGGCCCAAAGGACACACAGGGACAAAAACACACACACAGGGATATACACGGACACACACACGGACACGGACACACACACACACACACACACACACACACACACACACACACACACACACACACACAGTAGGGGGGGGGGTGTACATTAGCAGCATGTATAACCCGGGGGGGGGGGGCCCTCACATACCCGCCGGAGCCTCCGCCTCTTCCTCCCCAAAATCAGCCTCCCCCCCCCCCCCCCGGCGCCGCTACAGTCAGCGGAGGAGCGAGTGCCCGGGACACAGCGGGGGAGCGGCCACAAGAAGCTGCCTCCCGCCTCAGTTCCACGTGGGAGCGGCCGGACGGGTGAGTGAGCGGCCTTCACCTCCCCTCACCCCCCTTCAAATCACCTCCCCCCCCTTCACCCACCCCTCACCTCACCCACCCCTCACCCCCCTTCAAATCACCTCCCCCCCCCCCCCCCCCCGGCGCCGCTACAGTCAGCGGCGAGTGCCCGGGACACAGCGGGGGAGCGGCCACAACAAGCTGCCTCCCGCCTCAGTTCCACGTGGGAGCGGCCGGACGGGTGAGTGAGCGGCCTTCACCTCCCCTCACCCCCCTTCAAATCACCTCCCCTCCACACCCCCCCCCCCCCCCGGCGCCGCTACAGTCAGCGGAGCGAGCGAGCGCCCGGGACACAGCGGGGGACCGGCCACAACAAGCTGCCTCCCGCCTCAGATCCACGTGGGAGCGGCCGGACGGGTGAGGGAGCTGCCGAACGGGTGAGTGAGCGGCCGGACGGGTGAGGGAGCGGCCTTCACCTCCCCACACCCCCCTTCACCTCCCCTCACCCCCCTTCACCTCCCCTCACCCCCCTTCACCTCCCCTCACCCCCCTTCACCTCACCTCCCCTCACCCCCCTTCATCTCACCTCCCCTCACCCTCCCCTCACTCCACTTCCCTTCCACCTCCCTCCACCCCCCCTTCACCTCCCCTCCACCCCCCCTTCACCTCCCCTCCACCCCCCTTCACCTCCCCTCCACCCACCCTTCACCTCCCCTTCACCTCCCCTCCACCCCCCCTTCACCTCCCCTTCACCCCCCCCACCTCCCCTTCACCCCCCCCACCTCCCCTTCACCCCCCCCACCTCCCCTTCACCCCCCCCCGACCTCCCCTTCACCCCCCCCACCTCCCCTTCACCCCCCTTCACCCCCCCCACCTCCCCTTCACCCCCCCCCCACCTCCCCTTCACCCCCCCCCCCACCTCCCCTTCACCCCCCCCGACCTCCCCTTCACCCCCCCCACCTCCCCTTCACCCCCCTCACCTCCCCTCCACCCCCCCCTTCACCTCCCCTCCACCCCCCCCTTCACCTCCCCTCCACCCCCCCTTCACCTCCCCTTCACCTCCCCTCCACCCCCCCCTCACCTCCCCTCCACCCCCCCTTCACCTCCCCTTCACCTCCCCTCCACCCCCCCTTTCACCTCCCCTTCACCTCCCCTCCATCCCCCCCCCCTTCACCTCCCCTCCACCCCCCCCCTTCACCTCCCCTCCACCCCCCCCCTTCACCTCCCCTCCACCCCCACCTTCACCCCCCCTTCACCTTCCCTTCACTCCCCCCTTACAACCTCTCACCACCTCCACCCCCCTTCCCACCTCCCCCACCCCCCTTCCCAACTCCCCACCACCTCTCCCCCCTTCCCACCACCTCCCCCCACCCCCCCCCTTCCCACCACCTCCCCCCCCCTTCCCACCACCTCCCCCCCTTCCCACCACCTCCCCCCCCTTCCCACCACCTCCCCCGCACCCCCCCCCTTCCCACCACCTCCCCCGCACCCCCCCCCTTTCCCACCACCTCCCCCCCACCCCCCCCCCTTCCCCCCACCTCCCCTTCCCCCCCACCCCCCTCCTTCCCACCACCTCCCCCCCCACCCCCCCCCCCTTCCCTGAGGCGGAGTCACGGGCCAAAGGACACACAGGGACACAGACACACACACACACACGTAGACACACACACACACACACACAGACGTAGACACACACACACACGTATACACACACACACGTATACACAAACACACACACGTAGACACAAACACACACACGTAGACACACACATAGACACACACATACACACGTACACACACACACGCACGTAGACACACGCACGTACACGTAGACACACACACATGTACACGTAGACACGCACACACACATGTACACGTAGACACGTACACACACACACACACGTACACGTACACACACACACACACACATGTACACGTAGACACGTACACACACACACATGTACACGTATACTCACACACATGTACACGTACACACACACATGGAGACATACACACACACACATGGAGACATACAAACACATACGTGGAGACATACACACACACACATGTACACATACACACACACACGTATACACTCACACACGTATACACACAGGTATACATACACATAATGTATACACACACACACATGTATACACACACATGTATACACACACACACATGTATACACACACACACACGTGTATACACACACGTGTATACACACACGTGTATACACACACACACATGTGTATACACACACACATGTGTATACACACACACATGTGTATACACACACACATGTGTACACACACACACACATGTGTACACACACACACACATGTGTACACACACACACACATGTGTACACACACACACACATGTGTACACACACACACACATGTGTACACACACACACATGTGTACACACACACACATGTGTACACACACACACACATGTGTATACACACACGTGTATACACACACATGTATACACACACACATGTATACACACACACATGTATACACACACACACACGTATACACACACACATGTGTATACACACACACACACACACACACACTTATACACACACACACATACAATGTATACACACACACAAACATGTATACACGTGTATACACACACACACGTGTATACACACACACACGTGTATACACACACACACGTGTATACACACACGTGTATACACACACACACGTGTATACACACACGTGTATACACACACACACACGTGTATACACACACACACACGTGTATACACATACACACACACGTGTATACACATACACACACACGTGTATACACACACACACCCGAGCACCACCACATCAGCACACCGGTATCCCATGCCCCCCCAGCACACTGGCATTCTCGGCTCCCCACCATTCCCAGCCCCCATCAACACCATCAGCACCCACACATCGCCACCTTTGCACCTCCCCCATCGGCACACCCACATCCGCACCCCCACATCAGCACCAAACCCTCCCAAATCAGCACACCAATACAATCACCATCAGTACAGCCACAGCAGCACTACCACCGCACATGGGCCGCGTGGACCACTCCCCACCCAAATGCCACACCCACACCACAAACATCCCGGGCAACGCCGGGGCTCTCAGCTAGTATTATATATTTGTGAAAGCACTGTATGCCTGTCTGCATCTTCCTGTATCCCTAGGGGAAATCTCATTGGTCCCTTGGGCCGCCCGCCCCCACACCTCTCATTGGCCTGAGGCGGAGTGACGACACACACACACACCACACACACCACACACACACCACACACACCACACACACCACACACACCACACACACCACACACACACACACACACACTCTGTTGCTTGGCCTCACTCTCCCCCGTCAGTTGGACCGCAGCTCACCTTCCATACCCCCCCCCCCCTTCCTCTCCTGGTGCCCCTCACTCTCTCCCCCCTCCCCACCTCACCCAAATCCCCACGCTCCGCAACATCCCCAGCCGCACCATCACCCTCACCGTGCGCCACTCCCGGAGAGGGGAAGCGCAGCCCTCCTGCTCAGCAGCAAACTCCAGGCTCCTCCCCCCTCGCTCACAACGAGGAACGGAGGGGAAGCGCGGCGCGGCCCGGGCCTCCTGCACTCCCCCTCACGTGCGCCGGCTCCCGGACGGAGGGGAAGCTCGGCGCGGGCCTCCTCCTCACGTGCACCGGCTCCCAGACGGAGGGTAAGCGCGGCGCAGCCCTCCTGCCACTCTTGCCCCCCCCCCCCCCCGCCAGCTTCCCGAACTCACCTCCTGCCCCAGCCAGATGCCACGGGGGTCAAGGTAAGTCACCCACCGTCTCCCACCCACGCACACACTCACCCACACACCCACCCAGTCACTTTCACCCAGTCACCCACTTTCACCCAGTCACCCACTTTCACCCAGTCACCCACTTTCACCCAGTCACCCACTTTCACCCAGTCACCCACCCCACTCAGTCACCCACCCACCCACTCAGTCACCCACCCACCCACTCGGTCACCCACCCACTCACTCAGTCACCCACACACTCACCCACACACCCACACACCCAGTCACCCACACACCCACCCAGTCACCCAGTCACTTTCACCCAGTCACCCACTTTCACCCAGTCACCCACTTTCACCCAGTCACCCACTTTCACCCAGTCACCCACTTTCACCCAGTCACCCACTTTCACCCAGTCACCCACTTTCACCCAGTCACCCACTTTCACCCAGTCACCCATTCAGTCAGTCACCCAGTCACCCACCCATTCAGTCAGTCACCCAGTCACCCGGGGGAAGCCCAACCCTGTCGTCGGCCCCCCCAAAATTACATCCCGGGCAACGCCGGGTCTCTCAGCTAGTACTGGATAAAACGCTAGCCATTTTCTACATACCATTAATAAAAAAAAAAAAACACACGAAACTTCTAGTTTATATACATCTTTTTATATACGTTCCTTACATCTCAGCCCTAATTTCTCGCTATGCACCATCCCGACTCTTGCGTTCTGCTCAAGGATGTCTTCTTTCTACCCCCTTTTTATCTAAAGCCCTCTCCCGCCTTAAACCTTTTTCACTGACTGCCCACACCTCTGGAATGCCCTTCCCCTCAGTACCCGACTAGCACCCTCTCTATCCACCTTTAAGACCCACCTTAAGACACACTTGCTTAAAGAAGCATACGAATAGCACTGAACATTCTGAACACATGATACATAAAGCTTGGCCCCCTGCAGACGCACTTACCAGAACTCCCTCCTACTGTCTCTGTACGTTCTCCCTACCTACCAATTAGATTGTAAGCTCCTCGGGGCAGGGACTCCTCTTCCTTAATGTTATGTTTATGTCTAAAGCACTTATTCCCATGATCTGTTATTTATATTATCTGTTATTTATTCGATTACCACATGTATTACTACTGTGAAGCGCTATGTACATTAATGGCGCTATATAAATAAAGACATACATACATACATACATACATACATACATATATATATATATATATATATATATATATATATATATATATATATGTAATTTCTGCAGAGGGAATAAGCACATTTTTTTTTTTTTTTTTTTTTTTCCTCTCCTAATTGATTACCAAGAGTTCCACTCTACAAATACACAAATCCATGGCAATAGAAATAACACTGAACAGCGCACACTTCAATGCCTTAAACTTTGAGACATAATTATGCTGACAATGTGTAAAGCAGAAAGTGTGACTCCTGTAGAGGAAGTGCATGAACAGCAGAATTGCAGGGTTGCCTCTGTTTTTCAATGGGTATTACAATTAAGCTAATTGGATTACAAAGTTCTAAAAGAAATAATCATTTGAGGGATGCATAAAACTACCGTATGATTTTAATACATACACAAAATGCCCTTACATTTTAGAGTGAGAGACACTGCTAAAAGTAGCAATTCATGCTGCTAGTTATTTCCATTTTTTTTAACACAAGAAGCATCTACACAAGGCGGCTGAAGGGGGAGAGGCGGGGCAGTTGTTTCAGGCCCGGTAGAGACTGGGACAGTTTAATCTGGCTGGCTCCTATCCCCTCACGTCCTAGACAGGTTCTAATCCCCTCACGTCCTAGACAGGTTCTAGCCGGCAACCTTGTAATAACCCTCTCCACCCTCCCCATTTTTTATTATATACACACATATATATTATATAGCTATCTACAGCTCAACCCCCTTATAACATGTGCTAGGTGTCCAAAGAATCACATCGCGTTATAAGCGGATCACGTTAGAACTAATGTACAATTGTATGCATTGTGCAATAAAGTATTTAAGATACCAATAATCGTGTTGTAAAGTATTCATAAGTATGAAAATTGGGAGCCATGCTTGCATCGCGTTATATGTGGATTCGTGTTGTAACGGATCGCGTTATAACGGGGTTGAGCTGTATATATAGATTTTACTTTAAGGATACTCTACATTTAATACTTTTCTTGAATGGCATTGATTTGTTGACACGTGTACATTAGGCTGCGCTTATAGTGCCGGTGACGTAATGTCAAAACAAATGCATTACCGCCATCGCGTGCGCTTATAGTAAGCGCGACGTGACGAATTGGTCGCAATCGCTGGAAGTCATCTCTATTGGATTTTCCAGCGACCGTCGCCGGCACTATAAGCTTAGCCTTACCCACCACGACTGCTTGTTTCCACAAGAGTAGAATTAGCCATAGATGTTTATCTGCACTTTTTGGAGTTTTAACCACGTAGCGGTTTTTCATTCAGCCAAAATACTGCGCTCTAGTGTGGGGCATTCTTGTAGCAGTGCGCAAACAATAAAATAGAAAGATGGTCACAGTTGCCCTTCAACCCAGTGCATAATGGGCACAGGCCTGCAGAATATTTGCTGTATTCCTTTTCCTGTGTTGTAATCAAACTGGCTTCTACGGTGTCCGCGCAGGAAGATGAAGACAATGAAGGGTCCAATGAGGAGGAGAACCCAGAAGATAGTGAAGGTAAATTCTATAGCCTTGCGTTATATCAAGGGAGCGCAATCTTCTTCTTTTTTTTTTTTCCCCTGCGCCCCCCTGCCGGTTGTCCCCCTCTCTGCGTGCCCCCCGTCTTACCTCGACTCCCCACGGTGTCATTTGGCACCGCGTTGCCATGGTGGCGCGTCTCCAGAAGCCGTCTGAGCCAAGTTAAGTGCAGTTGAGAGGCCTTTGCGTGCTTCCCCGGCATTTAATTTAAGTGCTTTCGGGAAGCGTTAGAACTGAAACTTTGCTTTTCTTTTGGTAGTTTCAGTAAGGTATATTTTAAGTTCTAATGCAACTAACTGGGTTTGCTTTTTGGCAGGTTATAAATATAGCTGTAATAGGCAATGAATGCAGCACATTTTTAAGCTACAGTGACCTCTAGATGTAAGTAATAATACTCAGACGGACTGTATTTTCCAGTTGCAGAAAACAGTTCAGATACTGAAAGTGCTCCATCTCCCTCACCTGAAGAAGGAGCCAAACTCGGTGATGAAATGACAGAGAGAACCACCTCTGCATCATTAACCACAGAGGCTTCTCCAGATCAAGACTCTTCTAGCAAATATGTTTTGAGTGCATCCCCCTCCACTGCAGCGCAAACTGCAAAACCACCAGAACATCAATTTTCAGAGCTACGGGTGAAGGAAGAACTAAACGCTGAGCCAGAGGAGGCTGCGGAGTTAAATGACAGGAGTCAGAGCTCGGAACCTAAGCTAGCTCCCAACCTCCCTGTGCATACTAAAGCAGAACCGGACGAGGCCGAAGCAAAGCTGCCAGACGAGGCCCAAGTAAAAATAGAGGACGAGACCAAAGACAAAGATATGGAGAGACTGAAGGAGAGAGCAGAAGTTGCAGAGATGGAATTTGTACCAACACGGCATCCAACCCCTGTAAGGCCAGAGTCACAATCAGACAACGACTCCAGTGCCACTTGCAGTGCTGATGAGGAGGTAGATGGGGAGCCTGACAGGCAAAGGTGAGAATAATAATAATTTGGCAACCTGTAGACTATTTCATAGCGGTGTCCTGGTTGAATTTCAGAGGCATGTTCCTAAATCAGCAGTCAATGGTCAGCTGGAATTTTCTCTCCTCCCCCCTCCCCCCTTAGAATACTGCTGATTATTAACAGTATTGTGATGGACTAATCACTTTTACAGTAACATGTCCTAAGTTGGGCTGTTTTCTTGCCTTAGGATATATTCTATGGATCCAAAACCTTCATTGTTAAATCCAGGAGCAACTATTTTGGTTTCTTCCATCAAACAAGGACCAATGGACCTACAACAGCTGCACCACCGGGCGGCCGTCATACCACCTATGGTAAGTTCTTATCTGCCGTCACATACTCTTACTTTTTTTTCTTCTAAGATTGACCCCACAGATTTTATAGCACCTAAATACGTTATAGAAATGTTTGTTTTACTGGAGTGGCCTTGAACCTCTATTTTAATGTATCATCATTTCTCAGTATGCCATGCGTCTCTATAGCCCCTTTGCATAGTTTGATTATTTTGTAGCTTTTACATGTTCTCTAAATAGGTGAAAACGAATGCATGCATTTATAAGTTATCTCTGTGGAAACCTCTTTTCTTAGGTGTCCTGTAGCCCATGTAACATGCCCATGGGATCTGTATCAGCGAGCAGCTATGCTATGTACCAGAGACATCTTCAGTCTCTGCATGAGAATTCTCTGCTAGAAGAGCAGAGGCAGAGGCAGGAGCATCTCAACTTCGAGAGCAGGAGATCAGCCAGCCCCAGCAACATGTCCAAGAGCCCCATTGTAGAATGGGAAGGTAATTCTAGCCAGTTGTCTTACAAAAATTGAAAATTGAATAATGTCTGCTTTCTAGGATAATTAATTATTGAGGGATAACACACTACTCGAAACTGGCACCTACAATCTGTTAAATGCAGCACTTCTTACACAGTTCCTATAATTATTTTTTTTGCATCTATATGAGAGCCAGTAAATCTCATCATGGACTGCAGCAGTCCTAACCTCAGAAGAGCTCAGCAAGTCGGCAAACATTTGTTTCAGGAAGAGTGAATATGCCCTTTTTCAAGATGACTTCCAGGCAACTTCCTGCCACTGAGCCAATCAGTAAGAGGGATGCCAATGGTCAACCTTACTGACTTGCTCTCTGGTAGCTTCCTATAAGCAGTAATTTGTTGTTTTAATCTGTATGGCTATAGTTTTGGCTGATATAAGACTAATTCCGTTCTGCAAACCTACCTAATTACTTGTAGTGTAGGAAATTTGTATCGACAAAAATAGAAAAAAAGTTGTAAAGGCGGTCTGCAATTCAGATGACTTCTTTTTCTTAACACGCCAATCATTACTAAGTTTCCCCTTGTGCACTATTTCCCCCCCGCGCGCCCTCGTTCCACTCCCCCCGCGCGCCCTCGTTCCACTCCCCCGCGCGCCCTCGTTCCACTCCCCCGCGCGCCCTCGTTCCACTCCCCCGCGCGCCCTCGTTCCACTCCCCCGCGCGCCCTCGTTCCACTCCCCCGCGCGCCCTCGTTCCACTCCCCCGCGCGCCCTCGTTCCACTCCCCCGCGCGCCCTCGTTCCACTCCCCCGCGCGCCCTCGTTCCACTCCCCCGCGCGCCCTCGTTCCACTCCCCCGCGCGCCCTCGTTCCACTCCCCCGCGCGCCCTCGTTCCACTCCCCCGCGCGCCCTCGTTCCACTCCCCCGCGCGCCCTCGTTCCACTCCCCCGCGCGCCCTCGTTCCACTCCCCCGCGCGCCCTCGTTCCACTCCCCCGCGCGCCCTCGTTCCACTCCCCCGCGCGCCCTCGTTCCACACCCCCGCGCGCCCTCGTTCCACACTCCCCCGCGCGCCCTCGTTCCACACTCCCCCGCGCGCCCTCGTTCCACTCCCCCGCGCGCCCTCGTTCCACTCCCCCGCGCGCCTTCGTTCCACTCCCCCGCGCGCCTTCGTTCCACTCCCCCGCGCGCCCTCGTTCCACTCCCCCGCGCGCCCTCGTTCCACTCCCCCGCGCGCCCTCGTTCCACTCCCCCGCGCGCCCTCGTTCCACACCCCCGCGCGCCCTCGTTCCACTCCCCCGCGCGCCCTCGTTCCACTCCCCCGCGCGCCCTCGTTCCACTCCCCCGCGCGCCCTCGTTCCACTCCCCCGCGCGCCCTCGTTCCACTCCCCCGCGCGCCCTCGTTCCACTCCCCCGCGCGCCCTCGTTCCACTCCCCCGCGCGCCCTCGTTCCACTCCCCCGCGCGCCCTCGTTCCACTCCCCCGCGCGCCCTCGTTCCACTCCCCCGCGCGCCCTCGTTCCACTCCCCCGCGCGCCCTCGTTCCACTCCCCCGCGCGCCCTCGTTCCACTCCCCCGCGCGCCCTCGTTCCACTCCCCCGCGCGCCCTCGTTCCACACCCCCGCGCGCCCTCGTTCCACACCCCCGCGCGCCCTCGTTCCACACCCCCGCGCGCCCTCGTTCCACTCCCCCGCGCGCCCTCGTTCCACTCCCCCGCGCGCCCTCGTTCCACTCCCCCGCGCGCCCTCGTTCCACTCCCCCGCGCGCCCTCGTTCCACTCCCCCGCGCGCCCTCGTTCCACACTCCCCCGCGCGCCTTCGTTCCACACTCCCCCGCGCGCCCTCGTTCCACTCTCCCCCGCGCGCCCTCGTTCCACTCCCCCGCGCGCCCTCGTTCCACTCCCCCGCGCGCCCTCGTTCCACACTCCCCCGCGCGCCCTCGTTCCACTCTCCCCCGCGCGCCCTCGTTCCACTCCCCCGCGCGTCGTTCCACTCCTCCCCCGCGCGCCCTCGTTCCACTCCCCCGCGCGCCCTCGTTCCACTCCCCCGCGCGCCCTCGTTCCACTCCCCCGCGCGCCCTCGTTCCACTCCCCCGCGCGCCCTCGTTCCACTCCCCCGCGCGCCCTCGTTCCACTCCCCCGCGCGCCCTCGTTCCACTCCCCCGCGCGCCCTCGTTCCACTCCCCCGCGCGCCCTCGTTCCACTCCCCCGCGCGCCCTCGTTCCACTCCCCCGCGCGCCCTCGTTCCACTCCCCCGCGCGCCCTCGTTCCACTCCCCCGCGCGCCCTCGTTCCACTCCCCCGCGCGCCCTCGTTCCACTCCCCCGCGCGCCCTCGTTCCACTCCCCCGCGCGCCCTCGTTCCACTCCCCCGCGCGCCCTCGTTCCACTCCCCCGCGCGCCCTCGTTCCACTCCCCCGCGCGCCCTCGTTCCACTCCCCCGCGCGCCCTCGTTCCACTCCCCCGCGCGCCCTCGTTCCACTCCCCCGCGCGCCCTCGTTCCACTCCCCCGCGCGCCCTCGTTCCACTCCCCCGCGCGCCCTCGTTCCACTCCCCCGCGCGCCCTCGTTCCACTCCCCCGCGCGCCCTCGTTCCACTCCCCCGCGCGCCCTCGTTCCACTCCCCCGCGCGCCCTCGTTCCACTCCCCCGCGCGCCCTCGTTCCACTCCCCCGCGCGCCCTCGTTCCACTCCCCCGCGCGCCCTCGTTCCACTCCCCCGCGCGCCCTCGTTCCACACCCCCGCGCGCCCTCGTTCCACTCCCCCGCGCGCCCTCGTTCCACTCCCCCGCGCGCCCTCGTTCCACTCCCCCGCGCGCCCTCGTTCCACACTCCCCCGCGCGCCTTCGTTCCACACCCTCGCGCGCCCTCGTTCCACTCTCCCCCGCGCGCCCTCGTTCCACACTCCCCCGCGCGCCCTCGTTCCACTCCCCCGCGCGCCCTCGTTCCACACTCCCCCGCGCGCCCTCGTTCCACTCTCCCCCGCGCGCCCTCGTTCCACTCCCCCGCGCGCCCTCGTTCCACTCCCCCGCGCGCCTTCGTTCCACTCCCCCGCGCGCCCTCGTTCCACTCCCCCGCGCGCCCTCGTTCCACTCCCCCGCGCGCCCTCGTTCCACTCCCCCGCGCGCCCTCGTTCCACTCCCCCGCGCGCCCTCGTTCCACTCCCCCGCGCGCCCTCGTTCCACTCCCCCGCGCGCCCTCGTTCCACTCCCCCGCGCGCCCTCGTTCCACTCCCCCGCGCGCCCTCGTTCCACTCCCCCGCGCGCCCTCGTTCCACTCCCCCGCGCGCCCTCGTTCCACTCCCCCGCGCGCCCTCGTTCCACTCCCCCGCGCGCCCTCGTTCCACTCCCCCGCGCGCCCTCGTTCCACTCCCCCGCGCGCCCTCGTTCCACTCCCCCGCGCGCCCTCGTTCCACTCCCCCGCGCGCCCTCGTTCCACTCCCCCGCGCGCCCTCGTTCCACTCCCCCGCGCGCCCTCGTTCCACTCCCCCGCGCGCCCTCGTTCCACTCCCCCGCGCGCCCTCGTTCCACTCCCCCGCGCGCCCTCGTTCCACTCCCCCGCGCGCCCTCGTTCCACACTCCCCCGCGCGCCCTCGTTCCACACTCCCCCGCGCGCCCTCGTTCCACACTCCCCCGCGCGCCCTCGTTCCACACTCCCCCGCGCGCCCTCGTTCCACACTCCCCCGCGCGCCCTCGTTCCACTCCCCCGCGCGCCCTCGTTCCACTCCCCCGCGCGCCCTCGTTCCACTCCCCCGCGCGCCCTCGTTCCACTCCCCCGCGCGCCCTCGTTCCACTCCCCCGCGCGCCCTCGTTCCACTCCCCCGCGCGCCCTCGTTCCACTCCCCCGCGCGCCCTCGTTCCACACTCCCCCGCGCGCCCTCGTTCCACTCCCCCGCGCGCCCTCGTTCCACACTCCCCCGCGCGCCCTCGTTCCACACTCCCCCGCGCGCCCTCGTTCCACACTCCCCCGCGCGCCCTCGTTCCACACTCCCCCGCGAGCGCTCGTTCCTCTTATTCCTTCCCCCCATTGCGCACTCTTATTCCTTCCCCACTCTCACGGTCTGCGAGGATCCAAACCAGAGAAGACAGATTATGGAATCAGGTGAGGCAACAAAAGGGGAGCATGCGGAGAAAGCTGGCATGGGGGAGGGCATGGGCTGTCTCTTCAATGCTGCTGCCGCACCTGACTGCAGCAGGATCCCATGCAATGGCTAACCAGGCATTCCTATTGACCCGGCAAGCCTGCTGTAGTCAAGTGCGGGAGCAGCATAGAAGAGGCAGCACAGGCCCCTCCCCGACGCCAACTCTCTCCTCATTTCCCGGTACCGTGGATTGCAGCCCTGGCCTTATCTTTGACAATCCTGGTGTAGGCAAAGTGACTGCACTTTTCAAGCTGTCTTCTGAACCATTTAAAACCTATCCCCCAGATCTCAGGAAGCAGCAGAGCTCCCTTCAGCTTGATACGCGGTTGGAAATGTTCCACGCTGTTCAAATTATTGGCAGCCGCCCACCAGTTCTGTTTCAAATGTTACTGTATACATGGGAATATTTACACGGGAATATTTACACTGGGCATTTGCTTCGGATGGCAGGCTTTACTTGTGAAGGTTGCTCTTGCGTGTGAGACCACAGACGCTCGCTGTAGTTCTGCCGTTGTCTGACTATGAGGAGAGATGTATGTGGATGTTTTCCTTGAGCTTTTTCAAGTCTCTAAAAGATCACAACTTGGGAATATGTATCACTTTGCTGCCAGAGTAGCCTGCAAAGCTTTGTTCTGCTGTGCGTAGCGGGCCTCTCAGCAGCTGAAGGATGACAATTGGGAGTTCTATGAACGGAAAGCATATCTAAATTAGAACATTTTTCTCACTGATCAATTCTAATGGTCGGCACACAAAATTCAAGGTCCCCCTAGGACCTTCACATTAGATTTGCCATTAAAGGTAACCCTTATTGTGCAATTCCTCATACGAAGAGTTGGACAGAGGAAATGTTTGCCAAAATATCATTGTAATGCCCAATTTTATTTACTATTGTGTATGTGGGAGAAACAGAAATATCCCCAGTGAATGTTGCTCTTAGTAATTTTCTGCAGTGTAGTCCTTCTGATTTGATGCTCCACGCAATTAAAGATATCATAATTATTTTCTCATAGAAACATGGTGGGTATTGATTAGACATGGGGTAGCCAACGGCAGTAATCAAGCGCTTCCAACAGGTCAGGTTTTCAGGAAATCCCTGCTTCAGCAATCAATCTGAGCTACTGAAAACCTGACCTGTTGGTAGCTCTTGATTACTGGAGTTGGCTACCCCTGGATTAGACCCAATTCTGCACCAGTATAACGTTTTGTGATTTACTTTTGAAAGACTGTACATATTACCGCACTCCTCCCTATAGAAGCTTGCTGCTGGTAAAAAGATAGGCCCTACAGATAGAAAAACAAAAAGAACGATTCCTGCGCATATACCAATTAGGCTAAAATAAAATAGTAATTATGAAATAAGGGTTATTTAGTTAAACCCTTTGGCCAAAGCGTTATAAGCCTGCAGCCAACGTCAAGGCATAACCGAATTTGCAGGTACCTACGCTGAATATATGTAATTATTGTCCCATGGACTGGTGAAAAATGTGAGAGAGCCCAGAAGAAGTTAAATAAAGCATAAGCTTTTGTGAATAGTGCAATTTAAAAGCTGGCTTTTTTTAAATGTTTATTTTTTTTGACAGGAAAATCCGTCTATATGCCCTATGCTGCTGAAGTCAAGCGTGCATTGGAGCACGAAGCGCAAATGCAAAACGCTGCAAGATCCATTTCTCCGTACAGACTGTCTCCAAGAGAAATCAGCAGAGCCTCTCCACATGCGGATATGAACCCTGTTCGCTACGGTGTCCCTCCAGGTACACACTTTACTCTGGGAGGTATTCTTGTTTTTCAGCTTTCGTTTACCTTTGCTTTTTGTTCTTGCACAAGATAAGCGTTAGGTGATATTTTCCTGATTCCCCTAAAAAAAAAATTTTTTCAAAACTGCTGCAGAATAAATAATACTTTTGCCATCATATTTAGATTTTTATGCGGAGAGCGGAAAAATGTGTAACTCCATTAATTACTACTGCTAACTGATTCAATGTCATCCATTTCCTTTGTCCCCTTTAAAGGCCTATGCTGTTGGTTGTAACTATAGACCTGTTTGTTGTAAGGAAAGAAAACCGAGGTGGAATTATACTGACACTCAGTATCATTATATTCTGTTGAATTGATAAGCAATTTATCTTTTGGCTTTGGAAGGGATTCATCAGAATTACATATATAAAGGCATCCTTTACCTACAGTAATAAGAATGCCAAGTATCCCATTACAACATACACCCAGGATGTCTTTATTCTATACCTGAAATATCAGGAATAAGGGGTTCAAAATAATATATATATTTTTTTAGCTTTATGGGACGTGAAAGGGCTGCTGTATCTTACAGCAGTAGTCTTGTAATGGGATATCAGAAAGGCATGTGGCCTGGAGAATGGATTCAATAGGATTATTTTAAATGTTAAACATGTAAGACCGTGGTTATGTCGCAATCTACAGTAACTCGACCATTGTGCAGGAACCTACGCCATATGCAATTTGTCCCTATACAATCTCCTTGATCAAATCTCAATGACAATAAACGTCTGCTTGTTAATATTGATCTTCGTGTTCAATATCTTTTGTCCTTCGATTTAACAAAACACACAAAAATACCCAGTAAGCTCATTAAGCCCCAAAAGTTACCACAAAATATGTGTGTATAAATGTCGAAAAAGGAGTGCTACTGGGCAAGACAATACATACTACAAACAAACACAGACAGAGCCCAGTGCTACATCCAATGGCAAAAATACACAGTGAAATGCCTATATATCTCTTGAATAAAAGGGTCATTTAGTTTAACACTTTGGCCAAAGCATTGTAAGCCTGTGAGCCCCTCCAAGGCATGACCACAATTCACAGGTCCTAACACTGATTAAAATTCTTAATAACCTGTATAATACTAGGAAGAATGATCATAATTGATCTGTCATAATCAGCTGCATGCTTCTAAATCTGATTGAAATTCTTATTTACCTGGACAGTACCAGGAAGAATATGCTGTATTAGATCTGTCACAATCAGCTGCATGCAAAGACCTGTGCATATGGGAAGTAGGATGGGACGAGCTTTAAACCTGGGAGGGAGGGGCCAACCTCCCAATCAGCTAAAACCAGCTGGACAAAGTTAACAAAACACACACAAATACCCAATAAGCTCATTAAGCCCCAAAAGTTATCACAAAATGTGTGTGTATAAATGTCAAAAAAAGATATATAGGTATTTCACTGTATTTTTGCCATTGGATGTAGCACTGGGCTCTGTCTGTCTGTCTGTTTGTAGTATGTCCATTTGAAAAAATGTTGCTCATCGTTTTTAGAACTAAAATAAGCTTAGTCGGTGAGCAGAGAAGGAGAGGTGGACAAAGACTGCTATTGCGAATATGATGAAGAATTATTTTACCGGTGAACTAGTATGAGGAACTGCACCTTGGGTAATGTTTCATATTGGTATCATGGAGTCAGGAATTCAGCACCAGCCTTATACTTGTAATCTTGGGTGAGATTAAGCTGCACTAGTATTTACCATGTTTCTCCTTTTTAGTTTTGCAGCCCGCTCCACATCAAGTCATAACGTCGTTGTCAGAAGGGGCACGGCTCCCTGTGACACGCCCAACACGGCCACCCCCCCCACTAATCCCATCATCCAAAACTTCAGCTCCCTCCTCTGAGAAGCCGTCATTCATTATGGGAGGCTCCATTTCACAGGTATGTCGGCTTTTCCCCCATTTGAGCTTTGTGGTTTAAGTATTAATCTGATCATTTGGCCTGCAGACAGAGCTCTGGCCAGTCATGGTTTTTGTTTCCATTACTCTGATTATAACAACTCCTACGGGGCTCAAACTACACTGAACACTTAGAATTGCCAGCCAGTCTTTGCAGCATCCTGTCATGATTCAGGAATTGGCTCTGTAAACCAGACAAACCCGTGTACATTTATAGTAGTAGTAGTTGTCGCACCTTATGTTGTAGGTTGTGATCAGTTGTTACCTCTTTTTCTGGGACTTAATTTTGTGGTGATTTTTCTTTTTTTGCATTTTCATTTAATTGACATGAATTACCATGACAAACTCTGTTTGCTTAATTTTTGTGAACGGTTTGTAGATATTGATGACCGCACAAGATAAATCGAGGCTTCAGTGGACTAGCCCTTCGTTAAATACAATATAACCTTGCATATACCTCCCTGAAATGTTGTGGAAGGTTTAATTCTTGTGTCCGATAAACAACAAATATTTTCAGTATTACTTTTGATGGATCCAGTTGCGTTTTGCCGCTATCATTATCTTCTAGTACACACACATACACATACACACATACATACACACATACACATACACACATACACATACACACATACACATACACATTCACACACACACACACATACACATACACATACACACACACACACACACACACACACCCACTATGTATATATATATATATAGATATATATATATATCTATATATATATATATATATACACACACATATACACACATATACATACATGCTTACACTTGCATCTATATATCTATCGGTGTGTGTGTGTGTGTGTATATCAAGTGTTGTTCAGTCTGGCTCTCCATCTCCCTACAGTCTCCGTGCTTCCCGTGTGGACTTTCTAGCAAAATTTTACCAAAACCCTGTTTTTTTTTTAGTCTGCACTCTCCCATCAACAGACTGTTTATCCCATTGCCCCCGTTCTGAATTTACAATTCAAAATGGGTACTTCATCACCATTACACTTTTCCCAACTACAGGCCATTCGTCTGAAACTCTTATCACTTCTACATGTGCCAGTGACTGGTATAATTTACAGTTTTGTTCAAATGCACAAAAATCCCCCACACCTGCTCATTTTCCATTATGTAATACTAGAGCAGTGAAAATCCTGGGCCCAAGGGCGCCATGTTTCTCCCACTGAGTCAAACTTTGGCCTCTTCAGTTTGCCATTTAAGTTCTGTCTTTTTATATTAAAATGTTGCAGTTGCCATACTGTTAATGTCTTTCAGCTCTATTTACATCTAAATACAGCACATAGATCTACAGCTCTGGTAAGAGGGGGCCTGTGGCAGGAGGGCTGCACGTGGCATGGGTTCTCACTACCGCACTAGGTTTATCTCTTTGTCCTTGATTCCTTAGGGAACACCTGGCACTTACTTAACGTCTCTCAGCCAGCAGTCATACAGCCAAGAAGCAGGTAAGCCCTCTGTGGGCTCCATCTCACTTGGACTTCCAAGGCATCAGGAATCTGCCAAAGCTGGTAGGACCTTTACTGGAAATAATTTGTTTTCTCTGCCTAAACCCGTATTTCTGAAACCACAGTTCTGCATGGACATTTCTCAGGGGGAAATTAACGACCTGTTAAAGATTTTTAAATTAAATTGAGAATAAGAAAAATATACACGTACAATAGTATTTAAAGAAGTAACCCAAGAGGCACTTAAAGATGTTTTTTTGTTGTTTTTTTTTTAAATATATGCAGCCTTTGATTACCTTTATTGAAAACTAATGACCTAAGTTGCCGATCGATTAGTTGTCTCGTGATCGATCAGCAAAGATCTTGCCTCCCAGGGTTCACTAAATGGCGGCGTTTCCGTTTCAAATCAATTCTTCAGCCAGTGTAACTCAGCAGCTACAATGTATCCTTATATTACTACGGTAACATTATCTATTGTTACAGTTTGCAGCTCAAATTGCTGGGAATATTGGGAACAAATGATCACAAACAGGAACGTGTTACAAATATTCTTGCACTGCTTGAGGAGGTGGGGGGGGGGGCTAAAACCTGCTGCAGAAATCAAAGGATGCTCAGTATATTAAAACTCATTAAAAATGGCATTAAGAGTTGAATTAAAAAAAAGAAAATGTAAGTATTATCTAATACTACAGAACTCATTTAACAAAACACCTAGGCTATTGCATGGGTTGCTCCTTTAAGAACACGTTTGTCATGTTTACAGTTATTGTGAATGCAATGATTAATGTAGTTATTTGATTTTGCTTCTAACCAATTTTAAAGGAACTTTAGTGAACTTGCCTGAATCAAATAAATAGGGCACCTTTGGTGGGGGGAAAAGGGCTGTGAAACATAGATCTAACATAACCACATTGTTGCTAAGGCAGGTGGCAAGTAGATTAAAGCAGAAAAGTACCATCTGGCAAAAATAATTTAGATTGCATGCTCTTTGATGTTTCTCACTGTGCCACTCTTAGGCTGCGATACTTGCCAAGTTTAGTTTCGGCAATTGAAATTGTCCCGTCCCCGCTCACATGGTGCACGGGGACCCACGGTCACCCACGCTTAGAGCTTAAGTAAACAAAAAATAGAGAGAGACTTTGAAGCGCGCTCAACTTGCCCGCAACGCCCCCCTTGCGCACGCTTGCGATATAGCCAGGACACCCGGCGCTCATGCTTGGAGAGCTGGTGACGTTACCGCTTTCAAGCATGAGCGCGGTGAGCGCCAGCGGGGCCGCAGCTTTAAGCATAATTGTTAAATATATTTTTCTCAATATATACATATGTATCAGAAAAAGCAGGCACTACAGGATTCCTATTGATGATGTATTCACTGTTTTGACCTTTTTTTCTTTTCTTTAAACGTGTTCTTAATACCTTTTTTTGCATATATTAGTGCACCCAGCTTGTACATTTTGATTGTCCCGAAGGCACATTAGTGCCCTGCATTTTTTATGTATGTCTTCCCCTTCAAGTTTTACATGGTGAAATTATCTTGCCTGTTTTACTCAGATAAACATTGAATTAAAAATGGCCACCATTGTGAATTTCTGCAAATTCATTTAAAAAGGCAGCCTTATCAGTGTGTTTGGTATTGCTGATACGTGCTTTTCTCAGTGCGCCTCTACGTACCAAACGTAGCATATATTGTATATTTAGAGATTTTTCACAGTTCTTGTTTTTGGGTCATATACTGTATGGAGAGCATAGAAAACATTTACAATTATGACAAGTCAGATAAAATGAGTTTTTTACTGAAGTGCTCTCGTTTTATTGCCACTCCTGTTTATAATGATAAGTGGGATCGCAGAAGTATAAGCAGAACTGATCATTTATGTTCCCTGTTTCGGTCTCTTAATATATAGGTTCTGTGGCCTACATCAAGCAAGAAGAGTTCTCTCCCCGAGGCCAAAGCTCGCAGCCGGAAGGACTCCTGGTCAGAGCGCAGTATGAAGGCGTGGTTAGAGGTACAGCACAGACTCTCTATTTCTCAGAGGAATTCCATGGAGGGACGTTAAGATTCCTCATGCTTAAACAAACCAGAATGTATATAAACCACGTGTTTGAGCGTCAAGAAACATCTGTACAACCATGAATGAAACGTAGTCATTGATTTCCATTGTGGATTGGCTAATTTATTTTGCAAAGCAGCAGTGTTACAACAAATAGAACTGGTGAATTATGTTATGAACCCCCCCCTCGATCCAACACACACTTGTTTTTTTTGTTTATGTTTAATCTCAACTTAAATGGTAGAAAAAAAATAAAAATGTTCTTGCCATTTTATAAAAAATAAACTACAAACATGGCCGCCCGGGTCACCACTAGAAAACACCGGCGTTCTCTTCGGAAAATGTTGTGCCTTTCTGTTCCCTCCCCCGCCCCCCAAGTTCAGGTAAGGGAATAATAAACCTTAGAATCGCGAGCCGTGCGGAGTGTTGCAGTTGAGATGCAGAACTGCACTCCTGTTCCTGTGCTTTCCACACATCAATGCAAAGCTTCAGCACTAGGACTCTATTGGAGTAACGTTTTGATACATTTTCCCGGTGGGGGGTTGCTTTTAATCTTTATCTCTTAGGCCTCGGCCATGTTACTTGCTTGCTGGCTGACGCGTGCTCCCGCTCAGCACTGAGCCCCTACAGCCGCAATTAGAGCGGCTTTAGTAGGGGCTCACATACGCTTCCGCAAGCGTGCGGAAGCGCAGGTCTTAGGGGAATTTAAAATTCCCCCGCTTGCCGGCGCGACAGGCCGGTCACGTGAGCGGTTTGCCCAATGAGGGCGAACCAGCTCCGTGACGTCACTGGCCAGCCCCCGGCTAGTGACGCGCCCGCCCCCTGACGGCCCGCTGACAGCGCGTGCGGTAAGCAACCGCAAGGCCAGGGAAAGCACCCGCTTTCCCTGCGCCTCAGCACGCCAGCAGGGAGCATGGCCGAGGCCTTAAGGATATTTGGATGTACAGTTACATTGACAGTAGTGCCTTGCTTTGTGCCCTGTAGAATTTCTCAACCGTTGCTTAAAAACCTAAATAAATCTCCATTGAACAAGCAACTTACAAGCTACATGGAGGGAAAAAAAATACTCGAGTGTCAAACTATTTCTACAGCTATTGACGTTATTGCGTCAAGTTTACTTCTTTTTTTCCTGAGTTCACCAGTCGCTTGGTGTGTAACACAAAATGTAATAAAGCCAGTGATATTACTTTGTAAATCTATTTAGGCCAAAGAGTTTTACATTTTCAAGGGTATGCACTGTAGCAGGAGTGGCCAACTCCAGTTCTCAAGGGCCACCAACAGGCCAGGTTTTAAGGATATCCCTGCTTCAGCACAGGTGGCTGTCATTGACAGCCACTGATTGAGCCACCTGTGTTGAAGCAGGGATATCCTTAAAACCTGGCCTGTTGGTGGCCCTTGAGGACTGGAGTTGGCCACCCTTGATCTACAGTAACCAAGTTATAACTGACCTTTGTTTATCTGGCTTTGATTTTTCCATTTTATAAGGAATCCAATAGTTACGGTGCAGCATGTTGTCCCAGTGTATATTGTGTGCAGAGTGATTGTGCGGTTTGTCATGTTGTTGGTGTAGGTACTGTGACTGCACTGCAAGAGGGAAGCATCACTAGGGGCACTCCAACCACCAAAATTCCCATGGATGCCATCTCCTCGCTTAGAGGATCCATTACTCAGGTACGTAGTTCATTGTATTTAGTGAGCAGAATCAAGGATTTTCTTTGCTGCCCCAGATCAGGGACTTTTCCTACCACCATTAAGGTCCCTCCTCTTGTTGAATTTCTTTCAATCTTAATTGTTTAATTATTGCTTTCTTGAAACCGGTCTCCTTTCTGTACACTGGACTTCTGGTGCTGCTCGAACATCACAATTTTTCAATTGTTCCCTTTCCAGTGGAGTTTTTTTATGATCAGACATATGCACTTCAAATGCATTAAAGAATATAAGTGCACAATAATACCTCTGTTGTATCTGATTGTGGGGTTTTTCTTCGTTGTCTGCTATAACCCAGACCTGTGTTTATTGTCTAAAGTGAGAACACAATTATGTATATACTACCTGCAAAATGAAAGCCTCCTTAGAAACCAAATTGATGATAATATTAATAAGCCATTTTTATTTTGTAAAAGAATTGCCGTTTAATGTCAGTACAGTACTGCTTTCTGAGCAGGACTTGTGTATCAAGAACTCGTACATACCTAGGTCTAGATTCATTTTTTTTATTTTTTGCCGATTATGGCACAAAAGTTACCGTGGCTTAGGTCAGGGGAGCTCAACTCCAGTCCTCAAGACCCCCCAACAGGTCAGGTTTTCAGGATATCCCTGCTTCAGCACAGGGTGTGCTATCTTTGACTGAGCCACTTATTGAGCCACCTGTGCTGATGCTGGGATATTCTTCAAACCTGACCTGTTGGGGAGGCTTTGAGGACTGGAGTTGAGCACCACTGACTTGGGTGGATCGTCTCTGTAGTTTTTGTTGTATGACTGAAAGTGTCCCTGTTTTTTTTTTCTGTCACTGGTTTCCAGGGTACACCAGCTCTGTCCCAGTCTGGTATTGCTGCTGATGTCTTGTTAAAGACAACCATCACCAGACTGGCTACAGAGGATATCAACAGCCCGGAGAAGTGCAGGGAAGAATCTTCTGCAAAAGGCCACGTTATTTATGAAGGAAAGAGCGGGCACATTGTATCTTATGACAGTAATTATCATGTTTTCCTTCTAATCATTATGCGTTAACATACGTATGTTCATTTTGCACCCATACCTTGCAAGGTGACCATATATTGGGGTGCAGTATTATTGTATTCTGAAGGAGTAGCTTAGTGATAAGAACGCCGCATTAGAAGCAAATCACTTAATCTCCAGGTGCTTCAGGCATCGAAAAATAAGTTGTAAGTTATTCTGTGCAGGGACTCATTGTGTCTGAAGTTTTTGAAGTGAAATTTCTTTAGCGGCACCTACCACATGAGCAAAATTCAGTGGCAGTGAATGGAGTTGGTGGGAACGGAAGTCGGTGCTGACGGAAGTGACGTCACTGCTGGCAGAAGAGGCCATCGGCAACATTCACTGCCATTGAATTTTGCCAGCTTCCAGCAGCCGGATGAACACACACACACACACCCGTGAGCCACCAAACACCCCCACCGAGTGAGCTGCCAAGCACACCCTCTCCCCTCCCCCCCCCCCCCCCCCCAGTGAGTCAGCGAATACACCCTCTACCCCTCCCCCCCCCCCCCCCCCACCCTTGGGCCACAGAGTACACCCCTCTCCCCCCCAGTGAGGGGCGGCTGCTCCGGGGCGGTGGGGGGGAAGAGTCAGGAGGTAGGGTGGCATGACCTTGAGAATAACACACACTGACACACTGACACACTGACACACACACACACACATTGACTGATACACACACTGACTGATACACACATACTGTGACACACAAGGAATTCAGTTGCTATAAATATTGAAGTGCAAATAGCTAAAACACGCGTTCTAAGTCAAACTTCTTTGTGTTTTGGCATTGAAATTGTGTTTTGATTAAAAACATCACAATTACAATTTCTGTGACAAAACTGACAAAAGACAAAGAGGTTTCACTTAAAATATGCGTGATCAGCACACACAACTTTTCTTTTTCTACTGTGCACTATATAAAGAAAAGATAATATTATGAAGCACGCAAATATAGTTTGACATTGATCAGATACCTTAAAAATTGCAGCCAGTCTCACTGCTCCCCAGCACCAAACTGAGAGAATAGCAGAAGGCGCATAGTGAGGCCTGGAGCACTGTAAGGTACACAGTTGATGTTATGGGTTGAGGAGTAGCTGCTGTGTCTTGCAGCTTTCCTGGTCCCTCTGTCCTCCAGCGTATATATGGAGATATAACCATTTCACCCAGGAGGATTGAACAGAGGTTGGGGGGAGATGGAGGAGGCAGTGCTGAGCCCAAAGATTGATGTAACGGTGAAGCGAAAGTAGAGGGTACAGAGGGGGAGACTAACTTCTAGTGAACACTGTGCAGCAGTCCCCCACGAGAATCCCGTTAACACGCGCGTCTATAATTCAGCTGCCATGAAGAATATGCGAGAAGCCACCAGGAGTCCAAGGACGGCATCTGAAGGAAGTCTAAAAAGAAGTTATGATGCCATGGAAGAAAGTATAAAACAGAGCATGTCTGGGAGAGAGGCTGCTGT